>NC_141696.1:649385194-649597694 GCF_964263255.1 Lissotriton vulgaris | reverse complement strand
ACGCGTTTTCCCCATGTTAATTTCCATAGGGCGGTCGATTTCACTTTTAGCTCGAACGGCTGAATGGATTTCCACCAAACTTGGCAAAATTGTAGGGACTGGTAGCCCGATGTGCCTTTGCTATGTCTCAAGATATGTGCTCCAGTGGATTTTGAGTAATTTAGGTCCAAAAAAATATATATATCTATAGCAGCGCACAGGTGCGCGCACCGGAGTGCGCTCCAGGCGCGACACGCGAGGTGCGCATGGAAAGCTGATTGGCTCTCGGGTGTCTGTAAACATTCCAAACAGTCCAGAGCGGTCGCCATCTTGTGTCTCGGTAAAATCGAGACATAAGAGGTGGCTAAAACAAAGTGGGAACTGACCATAAGGCGTCAGGGATAGACCCCTTTGACCCCCTAGGTTTGATGTGGGGGCTATAAAAGGGCCCCGCGGGGCATTTAAAATATTTTTTTTTTTTTCGTTTTGCGCGGGGGAAGCGCTCGGTGCGCGCACCAGGTAGCGCACCGGGGAGCGTAAAATGAGGGAAAAAGATGACAGAGTTTTAAAAAAATGAAGTTTTCATTTAGAAATTGGAGGTAGTTCTTAAAAGAACTTTTTTTTTTCTTCTTTTTGTTGTTTTATATTTTTTTTGTGTTTTTGGAACTTTTTAAACTTTTTTTGGCTTTTCAAAACAGTTTTATATTTTTTTTGTATTTTTTAGGGGGAGAAACAAAAAAAGGGAATTGAAACTGGCTCAACTGGAGCAAAAAAACAAAAAACCCAAAAAAGTATTTCTTTTTGGGGCACTTGTGATTATCACCTGCAAGGACGATGAGCTTAACACTTTGTTCCCCATAGGAGATAAGCTTGCCACAAGCCTTACAAGTAATTTTAAAATCAGCAAATCTTGGCTGAATGGAAGGCATCACCTCAGATGTTTCTGGTTGCGAGGAAGAGGGTTGTTTTCTTTGGGAGGGGGTCCTTGATGACTGGGGGAGGTTACTGGCCAGTTCCCGGAACTCTGCGCGAGAGTAGTTGTTTGGATGCTTTCTTGTCATGTGCCGAATCATGGTATAGTTACCAAAAGAATATTTCTTATTTGGGTTGCCCCGTGAAAGTTCATCATTGCAGATGAGGCAAGTGACTTTGGGCGCATTCACCTTTTTTTGCCCCTCTGGGATTGAAAAAAACTGCCAAATGAAGTGTGGTTTGGGTTTATAAGGTGTGTTTTCTTCAGGCAGCCATCTTCTTCTCCCCTCCTCCTCTTCCTCTTCCTCCTCCTCCTGTTCTTGACCACCAATATAATTTGGAGCTGGTCCTCTTGGTGGTGGTGGTGGTGGTGGTGGCTGAGATGCACCTGCTGCTGCTGCTACTGAAGCCATTTTAAAGTACAAAAAGGTAGAGAGAGTTCCAAACAGATCTTCCTCAGTCAAAGGACAAAGTCAGAATAAGGAAAAAAGGTGGGGGCTTTCATCATTTGGAAAACAAAACTGTCCTTAACCAATGAGAAGTGTTATTTTCAGGTCACAAGACCAGGGGCTTCATCATTATGAAACTAAAACTGTTATGAACCAATGAAAAGTGTTATTTTCTGCTCACATGACCCGACGCGCTTACGCTACGCGCACGGGGGCGCGCAGCGTAAGCGCGTCGGAAGTTTACGTTTTGCGATCGTATTCGTTCGAGTACTTCCGGGTGCGCTTACGCCGTGCGTATCACGCGGTCGCGGCTACGCGATACGTCACGATCATGTTTTCGTTTGCGATATTGGCGCTCACGAGACGCTCCCCGGAGCGCGCCCGGGGGCGCTTTTCAGAAATACGCTTTTCGGGGCGCACTCCGGGGCGCGCTCTGGGAGCGCTCCCCCCAAAAATTAAAAAAAAAAAATGGGTTAATTGTAGAGACAGGTAGCCCTATTCTGAAGTGGTTTGTAAAAAAATTAACTTTATAAAAATATGTATTGTGCTACATTGGGCTTAATATATGTTAGAGCCAAAATGTAGCCCAAATGTAGCCCAAAGTAGCCCAATGAAGCCCAAAGATGGCCACCAGAGATCAAAAATTGTAAATGTAGCCCAAAATTCAACTAGATGTAGCACAACTGTAGCCCAATGACAGAATGTACCAGAGTGTTAAAAAGAACAACTAGAGTGCTAACAGTCTTATTTATAAAGTGAAACTTATAGTAAGGAATTAGCATTTAAAAAACCTATGAAATTCACTGAAAAAAACCATAGGTTTCACACCAGTTATAGTTAGGAATTAGCATTTAAAAAACCTATTAAATTCACTGAAAAAAACATAGGTTTCACACCAGTTATAGTTAGCTGGAAATTTTACTGACATAAAACCATTGAAATTCCCACGTTATAGTTAGTCGGACTCACTATAACTTGCGCGTGCAATGCACTGCTGATGACATCACATATTACATCACTCATGACATGGTCAGTGACATCACTCATGACATCACTGATGACACCATCCTTGTGACACAGTGACAGACCTCCTTTCAGTGTAATGTAACCCATGAAACACATATTCAAAAATAGAAACTAATATTTTCAAAAAAGTGGATATACCCATACCAGTTACAACAACCAATTCAGTAATACCACCATCTAATACACATCCACTCATGTGTATGTATATGGGTTATTAGATATTTTTATTAGTATCAGTATGAGTGTCTATATGGTTTGGTGGGGGTATTACTTAGCACATAGATGCATGAGTGACTGACTCTTTGTTTGTATGTGTTTTGAAGACAACATATGTACAGGACTGTATGGGTGGATGAGTGTCTATATGTGTTTGTTAGTGAGTGAATGACTGTCTCACTAGTGTCTTTATCAGTAACTACATATGTTTTAATCTAGTATATATGAATATTGATGTATATAAGTGAGTATATGTGAGAGTAAGAGATTGTAAGAGTTCCTGTTTAAATAAGTATGTGTTTCTATAAGTGATTGTTTAAGAGAATAAATATGTGTAATTTTAAATAGAAGTAAGGTGGAAGTGTGTGTATAACTCTATATTCAAATAAATGGATGTCCAATAGTTTATTTGCACGTGTGAATATGTGTGTGAGTAACTTTTGGATGAATGTCGGTGTGTAACAGGATGTATAGGTGTATCACTTCATATGATGAGTGAGTATATGTATGAGTGACTATATAGAACTATTGGTGAATGAGTGGATGTGTATATAGATAGTGGAATTACTGAATTGCTTGTTGTAACTGATATAGGTATCTCCATTTTTAAAAAAATTTCAGTTTCTATTTTTGAATATGTGTCTCAAGGGTTACATTATAGTGAAAGGAGGTCTGTCACTATGTCACAAGGATGGTGTCATGAGTGATGTCACTGACCATGTCATGAGTGATGTAATATGTGATGTCATCAGCAGTGCATTGCACGCGCAAGTTATAGTGAGTCCGACTAACTATAACGTGGGAATTTCAATGGTTTTATGTCAGTAAAATTTCCAGCTAACTATAACTGGTGTGAAACCTATGTTTTTTTCAGTGAATTTAATAGGTTTTTTAAATGCTAATTCCTAACTATAACTGGTGTGAAACCTATGGTTTTTTTCAGTGAATATATATATATATATATATATATATATATATATATATATATATATATATATATATATATATATATATATATATACCTACTGGCGGTCGCCAGTAGGTAGTTATAGTTAGGATTTTTTTCAATGCAAAATCTCAAAATTCTATTTGGAATAACTTTGGCGCCGGTTGACGAATCCGCCTGAAAATTTCCTCCAATTCGCCTCGCGGAGCTCCGGTCTTTCCCTGAAAGTTTGGGGGGGATTCGTCAAGCGGGTGCCGAGATAAAAGGGAGGTCCCAAAACGTGTTTTCCCCATGTTAATTTCCTTAGGGCGGTCAAACTCACTTTTAGTCCGAACAGCTGAATGGATTTGCACCAAACTTGGCAAAATTGTAGGGACTGGTAGCCCGATGTGCCTTTGCTATGTCTCAAGATATGTGCTCCAGTGGATTTTGAGTAATTTAGGTTAAAAAATATATATACCTATAGGCGCGCCCCGGTAGGCGCACCGGGGAGCGCACCGGGCGCGCTACGCGACTTGCGTGCGGAAAGCTGATTGGCTCTCGGGTGTCTGTAAACATTCCAAACAGTCCGGAGCGGCTGCCATCTTGTGTCTCGGTAGGATCGAGACACAAGAGGTGGCAAAAACAAAGGGGGAATTGATCATAAGGGGGCAGAGTAGACCCCCCCGACCCCCTAGGCTTGATGTGGGGGCCATAAAAGGGCCCCGCGGGGCCAAAACAATTTTTATTTTTTTTTCGATTTTCGCGGGGGGGCGCCCGGTACGCGCACCGGTGAGCACACCGGTGAGCGTACCATGGGGAAAAAGAATGACAGTTTTAAAAAAAAGTAGCTTTTTTTAAATTTTATTTAAGTACCTACATGTAGGTACCAATGCAGAGTCTTAAATTTAATGTACACCGTCTCCTCTGTAGATATCGTGCATGTTGTTATAGAAGTTATTGTGGTATATGGAATTCATACCATAGTGTGTCAGGAAAGCAGAAACAGATATTTTAAGCAATCCCTGTGAAGTCCTAGGGGATTATGGGTAATCTGTCCTGTTCCCTTATGATGAAAAAGAGATGTCAAATACACATTGGAGATAATATAGTGGGAGATAGGAAGTAACTATGAGCAAACCTATTATGCAACACAAAAAAATCGCACAGTATACTATATGTCTCACTTTATATTATAATCATTTTGGTACTATTTCATGAATTACATATAATAATGAATAATGTCTCAAACTATTTTTAATTATTAAATATAAATTTATTGTTGTGATTTTTCAAAATTTAAAAGAACTTCTAACATTAGATCATCTGGAATGTCCTCATTTTGATTCAATGATTCTATTGTTTCAACACTGTCAAGTAATTGTTGGTCCAGAGACTGATCCATAAAGTCCAAGTCATCCATATCTTCCTTAGGATTGTTTTCAACAACAACTTCGAAAGAAATATTAATTTTGTCTTGTTTTCCTTCCATTTTCTTGCTGTAAATTGCATAAAAATTAACTATATCAGTAGAGTTAGGGCACTGTTGGGTTTATGTTCAGACAGGTACTTTTGAGTTATTAACAGTGAAGTTATCTTTGGGCAGTGTATGGTTTCAGGTAGGAAGTAGAATTATTAAAAAGTGCATGTGATGAAGCCTAAGTAAATTCATAATTATACCAGAGAAGCCTAACTCAATCCATAACTATAACAGAGAAGCCTATCTCAATCTATAACTATTACAGAGGGACAGTATATAACTATCAGAAAACATTTTCCCAAATTAACTTAAAGTGCACAACGTAGTTCCCCTCCGAAATTAACAACTTACCTTTGTGAAAGCAGTTTAAGTTTTCACTGAAAATCCTTTTCAAATGTACCTCAGGTAGTACTAGTCAAAATGGCTGTGTTTCCCTCTCATTTTTCATATATATGCATGTACTTAACCAATCAAATGTCAGCACATAAAAGAACAAAGTGTAAGTAACATTTTAATTGGTTGAAAATTCTAACAGTTTCATATGTGTTTTTGTCATGTAATTTACCTCAGGATATTTAGACAGGGTTACAGCCCAAATGGCTCAATGGAATTCCACCAAATTTGGGTAAATGGTAGGGCCTGCTATGTAGTAGGGCCTATTCTATATTTGGTGTAAGTGTCTCCAGTGTTTTTTAAGAAAATTACTTTCCCACATTTTTTTAGGGAGCGCTTACCGGTGCACGCCCCGGTACGCATACCGGGAGCGCTACGGGAGTCCGCCATTTTGTGTTTCGGTCAAATTGAGACACAAGATGGAGAACAAACAACGTTGGGAATGGGTAAAAAGGGGCATAGTAGACACCCCCTTACCCTCTAGGTTTTCTGCGGGGAGTTTAGGAAGGGCATATATCCCCCCCCAAAAAAAAACATTTAATTCCGCGGGGGGAGCGCCCGGTACACGTACTGGGGAGCGTACCGGGGAGCGTACTCTGGTGAAAAATAGTGAAAAAAAGTTAGAGAAAGATAATCATTTTGAGTGATCAGAGGTAGGGTAGCTCTGAAAAGAGCTTTTGGGTTCTGTGGCTGATTTAGGTACCTACAAGTAGGTTCCAATGTACAGTCTTAAATTCAGGAGGAATATTCTATTCCCCTCATCTGAGAAGTGCACACCATCTCCTCTGTAGATATCTTGCATGTTGAAACGCAAGTTATTGTTGTATATTGAACCCATTCCATAGTCTCTCATGTAAGCAGAAACAGATTTATTCACATGTTTCTGTGCTTTCTCAAATTGTGGACAAAATTGGTTGGACCAGTTCCATTTCTGTCTTTGGCATATATTGGAATATACCAAGGCAGTTTGTGGAAAAAGTGTCATCAATTGATCAAAGGTGTCCTTTAAAAGCATTTCCAGACCAACCCCAGTCTAAGTGCCCAAGTAATTTCCACCAGAGTGCACAATTAAGAGGTCAGGGTTTGGCAGATGCAAATAGGTTTTCACTAATGGTATCAATTGGTGACATCTCAATCCTCTCTGGCCAATCCACTTGATTTCCACATTTGATAAATCAAGGTTGTGAAAGTTTCTGCTAGCTGCATACCTTTGAGCCCAGTGGATGTAGCTATGTCCAATAATCCACACATAATACAGGACGAGAAAAGGTTCTGGTGCAGTCAGATGAAGTGTGGGGATGAAATGGCAGTTGGAATAGTAGGAGTTTACAAAAAAATAATTGTGGAGTTTCACTGCTCTTGAATCACAAGCAATGATTGGTGGATTCAGATAGTTAAAAAGTAAAAGTTAGGGTGCATGGTTACGTTTTGTGAAAGAAGCAATTTGAATGGTTAAGAAAAAGTCAATTAAAGAAACTTTTCATCAGATAAGCTGGTGTATTGAGAGGTCAAACATCCTTGCTTAGTTCATTTGCAACATTGTAGAATAAACTTTTGAACCTGAGAGTTCAGTTAGGAGGAAGTTGCTATGGTAACAGATAGAAAGGGCTGAGGGGGGGAAGGGTGTTGGTTTGAAAATAGTGAGGGAAGAGTTTTGATTGGTTGAAATGAGGCATATCTGTGTAGAATTAGAGATTTTCTGTGCCATTCATGGTTACAATGTCTGGAGTGCATACCTTTTGCTCTGCTAAAGAAAAATTGGCGTGTGTGTCTGATATTGTTCTCTATCTCCCAAAGCATTTGTAAAGGTGAGAAATGATTCATTTAATTTAGATAGAGACTTGTATGCTCTATGGAGAAGATTTGGAAGCAGACTTTTTTTAAATTTTGTTCTGTGTCATGTCTTTTTATAATGCTTGGTTAAAACATTTTAATGCATAGAGGAATTGTATTTTGGGAAATAGTGAATTTTCAGTAGTGAAATTGAATGCTTGTACATAGGACCTGTGCTGTGTTTCTAAAATGTTATTTAAAAAACGATTTAGGGGTAAATGCATGCTTTTTATATTTTTGAGAATGACTTATTAGTGCTTGCCTTAATAAATAAATATATTTGAAACTTTTACAATGATGTCACCTGCACTACCTCAGAATAGGATGCAGATTGAGTTTCTTTCTGGTTGGTTTGTGTCATGTTTTTGGATAATGCTTGGTAAATAGTATTTGCAGCATAGGGGAATTGCATTATGTAAAATTGAGAAGTTTCTCTAGTGACATGGAATGCTTGTACATAGGACCTGTGCTGTGTTTATAAAATGTTATTTTAAAAAACGAGTTTGGTGTAATTGAATGCCTTTTATATTTTTGAGAAGGAATTATTAGTGTTTGCCTCATTAAATAAATATATTTCAACCTTTTACAATGATGTCACCTGCACTACCTCAGATTAGGATGCAGATTGAGTTTCTTTCTGGTTGGTTTGTGTCATGTTTTTGGATTATGCTTGGTAAATAGGTTTTGCAGCATAGGGGAATTGCATTATGTTAAATTGAGAAGTTTTTCTAGTCACATGGAATGCTTGTACATAGGACCTGCGCTGTGTTTCTAAAATGTTATTCAACAAACGATTTTGGGGGCAAATCAATGGTATTTACATTTGGGTCTTATTTATGATGGCTTTGTGCCACCAGTGCGTCACTTTTAACATGGGAAAAAAGTGACGCACCGGTGGCGCAAGGCCTTCATAAATAAGGGCCTGAGTTTTTTTGCTGTTGGTTTGTGTCTTGCTTTTTGATAATGCTTGCTATCAACATTTACAAGATAGAGGATTTGTATTTTGTGAAACAGTGAGGTTTCAGTAGTGAAATTGAATGCTTGTACATACGACCTGCGCTGTGTTTCTAAAATGTTATTCAAAAAACGATTTTGGGGGCAAATCAATGGTATTTACATTTGGGCCTTATTTATGATTGCTTTGTGCCGCTGGTGCATCACTTTTAACATGGGAAAAAAGATTTGCATGATAGAGGATTTTTCAAACACAGCACAAGTCGTATGTACAAGCATTCCAGGTCACTAGTGAAACTTCTCAATTTTACATAATACAATTCCTCTATTCAGCAAAATCTTTTTACCAAGCATTATCAAAAAACATGACACAAACCAACAAGAAAGAAGCTCAATCTGTTTCCTAATCTGAGGTAATGCAGATTACATCATTGTAAAAGGTTCAAATATATTTATTTAATGAGGAAGACACTATTAATTCCTTATGAAAAATATAAAAGCCATTCAATTACCCCAAAGTCGTTTTGAAAATTACATTTTAAAAACACAGCACAGGTCCTATGTACAAGCATTCAATTTCACTACTGAAAATTCACTATTTCACAAAAGACAATTTCTCTATGCAACAAAATGTTTAAACCAAGCATTATCCAAAAATACGACTAATCTGAGGAAACATAGATGACATGATTGTGAAATGTGCTAATATATTTTTTTGAATCATGCAGATACTATCTAATCAACCTTTTTCTTTGTAATATTCTAGCCTTGAGTTACTCCCTATTACACCTTTTGTCTGTTTTATACCATCTCTCTTTCTCTTTCTGACTTTTTTCTCTCTTCCTGTTACACCCTCTGTCTGACCTACTTCTTGTAACATCCTGTCTCTGATATACTTCCTCTTACACCCTCTCTCAAACTTACACTCTGTCTCTTCCTTTACAGGCTGTCTTTGTTTTAGACTCTTTTACAACCTTTTCTCTTCTAACACCCTCTCTCTGTGTTACTTCCTGTTACACCCTCTCTCTGTTTTACACCCTGCTACATCATTTTTCTGACTTACTCCCTTTTTTTGACTTACTCCCTCTCCCTATTACATCCTTTTTCTGTCTTTCAACATATTATACACTCTCTTTGTCTTAGTCTTTTTGTATGTTTTACTCCCTCTACCTGTTTCTTTGTCTGAGTCTCTCTATGTTTTTGTGTTACTCCCGCTAGCTGTGTTTCTTTGTCTTACTCCTAGTTATATAGTTGCTGTGGTATAAACTTAGATATGTTGCAAATTAGTGTGTATATCGTTTGCTTATTGTCATTGCTTTGTTGTTTGCTAATAGTGGTCTATAATGTGTTATTTTTTTCTTTACCACAGATTAAAATCAACATTTGAAAAGTAAGCAAAAATGCCGTTCAGGCAAAGGAGAAGAAAAAATACCATACGGAATACAACAAAATCAGCAACAGAATTAAAGGAATCCTCTAGAACAAGTACTTAAAAAAAAAAAGATCCTGGTAAGACAACTAAGTCTTTTTTTCGCAACATATGTAGAACAAAAACAAATGTTAACGGTAATGTGAAGATCCAGAAGGAGAGAACAAATTTGAAAAGGAAGGAGAGGCCCTCAAAAAATGTCTCTACTGGAGCAGGAGAGAAGAGTATGGATAGCAACAGAAGGCAAAATATATTTAGGGACATTCGTAGACGAATGTTTGGCAATAGGGTAGTTTTAAATTTGCTAAAAAATGAAAAGAAAGGTAAACAGAGAGCTGCTTTTTACAAGAAAAAGAAAAGTGTAGAGAAGATTGTTGATCAGGCTTTTGAAGTTAAGAAAACATTATTTATTTTAGTAATTCATAGAATTAGGATACTTAACAAGGCAATTGATGTTTTCAAATCGAACAGTATATGGAAAAGAATAATTAATCGGACTAAATTTTGTGAAGTATTTTCTGGAGTTCAAGTTATGAGCCATTTTTTAATGAGGAGAGTTACTTTCAGGAAAATGATTTGGTGCATGCAGTTGACACCAGTGGTCGAGCATATGAGGTGAAAGATGGTTGTCCGATGGAAAAAGAGAAACTTGTGATTAGAGATGCAGAAGAGGTGTTAGCAGATGAAGTTTTAGGGAGACATACTAAGGGTCCAGTGTATACATGGAAGTGCAGTAGTATTTGTAGTGTGCGACAGGATTCAATCGATTTGCTTCAACATTTCTTACGTACATATAGTAAGAAAAGTGTAAAACAGAAAGTGAAGATCTTGCAGGAGTTAGATCCTTGCAGAGTGAGAGAAAACACAGGTTTGCATGGGCATTCACTGGCTTGTCTTTCTAAAAAAGTATGTCAGAGTGTTTTTTACCATTTTAGGATGTTAGCAGTGCATCATAATAAGGTGAGGAAATTAGTGAGAAGGTTGTATTATGCAAAAAGTCCAGCACTTAAGCTTAAACAGTTAAACAGTGCTCTTTTGCATGGATCTGAAGTAGATGTGAAGACTATTTGTGAAGAAATTGAGTTTTGTTATTTTGGGAACCAAGAGGACAGTGTAGAAATGGATATAGTAATGGATGATAATGTGAAAGACAATGTACAGATTTCAAGTATAGAAAAGTTTGACAAAGAAATTACCAAGTTTAAGGTGAAATCAAGTGAAAGGCCTAATTTAACTTGTGTGTGTTGTCGACAGACTCATTATAAGATTCAGACTAGGTTAGTTGATTTATATGCAAAATGTGAATTGGAAAATAATAGTGAATGGAAGAATTTTGTAAGTTATTTGTTGGTGGAGAATTCTTTCGATTTGAGTTTTGATCAATGTATTTGTACTTATTGTTTGAAAAAATTAAATAAAAATAGAATGCCTGCTAGAGCTGTTCATAATAATCTTCAGTTGATAGATATTCCTACTGAATTGATGGATTTAAATACTTATGAATCAATTTTGATTCAATGTGTCCATCCTTTTCAAGCTATTGTTCGCATGGAGCCTAAGATAGGGAAATTACCTCCTACAGATTTACAAAGAGGATTAAAGGGAAGAGTTGTTTATTTGCTTTTAGATGTCAAGAAAAATATTGATACAATTGGTGTAGAAAGAGTAGAAGAGGATCCTCTGGTTTTTCTAGTTAATGGGGTTCCAACAAAAAGTAAGAAAATCTGGCAAGATTTAGTGGATGTTAGGAAAGTCAAAAAGGCAACGTTGTATTTGGTCAAAAACAATGAGTACTATAAAGATGTAAGTGTTGGAGCAGAGGAAACAGCTACAGAAGAAGACAGTGATTGTTTAGTTGGCCAAATTGAAAAAGTTGAAGTGTCTAGAAGTGAAGAAATATATGAATATTATACTGTTCATCCTTTGCATTCATTCCAAAGATGAAATGAAAGCAGCAAAAGGAAGTCCTATTAGTGTATGGGAAGAAAGTTTGGAAGCTCGTTGTTTTCCACAGTTATTTCCAACAGGTCGAGGTGGACGATATGACGATCGACCAGTTCAAATTCCTGCAGCTGAATACCGGACTTTAAAATTATATGCTGAAGATCCAAGGTTTTGTCAATGCATTCCGTATTTGTTTCATCTACTGTATGAAAGTGATTTGTCTGGGCTTTCTTATGCAGTTAATTATATACTGAAAAGTGGAGCTCATCTGCCAAATGTTTCGGCGAGGGACTTTATGGAGAAAGTCAATCTGCAAGACAGTATTTTGGAATCTCAGCTAATCAATCTCATGGCATGTCAGCGTGGAACAAACGAGTATTGGTTCCGTCGTCATGGGGAATTGAAATGTATGCTAAGAAACTTAGGAACTCCTACATGGTTCCTCACTCTTAGCTGTGCTGAGTATGCATGGGATGACTTACTTCAATTTCTACGAGAGGCAAATGGAAACATACAAAATATAGAACTGAAAACACCTGGAAAACTGTGTTCTTTGGATCCAGTGAATGTTTGCAGATATTCTAATCATAGATTTGAAGCTATGATGTCTTTTATTACCAACAAAAAAAATCCTCCCCTTGGAGAGGTTTTGGATTTCTTTTGGAGGAAGGAGTATCAAGCGAGAGGTGCTCCTCACATACATATGTTGTTTTGGATTAAAGATGCACCCAAATTTGAAACTGATTCGGATGACAAAGTGATGAGTTTCATTGAAGAATATTCAACATGTGCTGTTCCAAAAACTACTGAAGAAAACAGTTTAAGGCAACAAGTTTTATGTTTTCAATCTCATCGTTGTGGAAAGTACTGTTGTCGAAAATGTAAAAACAAGAAGAAATTCTAATCGAAATGTCGTTTCGCGTTTCCTCGACCAGTGATTTCTAAAGGAAGAGTAAATAATTTGATCTCTTCTCTGTGACATACTGTGACAAGGAAATCACCAAAAAATACATACAATTTAAAAAGAAACGAAGAGTCCAAGTACATCAACTACTACAACCCAGTGATTTTATCCTTGTGGAATGCTAACATGGATATTCAGTTCGTTGCTGACAACTCTATTGCTGTGGCTCGATATGTGACGTCTTACAACACAAAGAAAAGAAAAGACTGAACTGAAGGAAATGTGGGAAGACATTTCACATGAAAAGAGTATAAGTAAAAAATTATACAGTTTCAGTCTGAAGATGTTGTCGCATCGAGAAATTGGAGCATATGAATGTTCTGATTGGTTATCATCTGCAAGTCTCTATGCCAAATCAAGAACAATCATTTGGGTGAGTCTAGGTCTTGCTGCAACACGAAAACGAGTTTTGAAATCTGTACAAGAAATTGAATATTTGGCGGAAAAAGAACCAAACAGTACAGATATTTTGAAGACAAACATGTTGGATACATACTATCCAAATAGAAGTATTCACCTTGAGAACACTTGCAAAACTTCAGTTATAAGAGGAACATCCCAGAAGATATCAATATTGGAAAATATGCTGTCATTGGGTATGAAGGATGTCTAGTGAAGCAGAGAAAAGCCCATTTGATTAATCATCGAAAATTGAGTTGCGAATCTCCAGACAAAAGAAAATTTTACTATTTAGCTCTTTTGCAACTCTTTAAGCCATGTCGTACAGAAGAGGAACTACTTGGAGATTTTCTCTGTTATGAAGACTCTTTTAATGCAACCAAGGATACCATAGAATGTCCTGTTTTTCCAAATTATCTGCAAATGTTGAACGAAGAAATAGAGCAAGAAACCACAATTGCTGAAGAGATTGCTAGAGACAGTTCTCAAGACAGTCAGAGTTCTACTTCATTGAGTCAGGATCCACTAGGAGGACCAATTATTCAAAATGGAGCTGCAACTGCCATGGATGAGGTGGAAAGAGCTATGGAAAAAGCTGAAGAGGATGTAGTTAACTTAGAATATTTGGTAAAGCAACTAAACGTTGAGCAGAAAATGATATATGACAAAGTCACGGAACAGATAGAACATGGATTCAGACATGAGAAAAAAGAGTGCTCATGTACATCATTTAAGCCTGTCCGACTGTATGTAAGTGGATTAGCGGGAACAGGAAAACGTTTTCTGATTAAAGCCATTGCAACTTATTTGCAGAAAAGGACTGAATCAACGCTGTCTTGTGTTATAACCGCTCCAACTGGACTGGCAGCACATAACATTAAAGGGATTACTCTACATCGTTTACTGATGCTGCCAGTTGAGCATGATAATAAATTACATTACAACAAGCTATCTAGAGATGCGTGTTCTGAAGTTTCCAGAGTCCTGAAGAAAATGAAACTTCTTATCATTGATGAAATAAGCATGGTCTCAAATCTAATGCTAGCTTTTGTGCATTTGAGAATGCAAGAAATTCTTAGAACAGAGTATGATGTGTTATTTGGAGGAAAACACATTATTGTTTTTGGAGATCTACTGCAGTTGACTCCAGTAAAAGGACAACCAGTGTTTAAAATGCTCACGCATGAAGATACCAGGAAGTCGCTTGGAAGCATTGGAAACGTTAATATATGGTTACATTTTAAATATGCAGAACTGCTTCAAAATATGCGACAGGCAAAGGATGAAGATTATAAAAATATTCACAAGATGTAAGAATCGGAAAAGTAAGTGAGCTTGGGAAAGAAGCTTTACATGCTCGATTAATTTCAAATTTGTATCCAAATGAAAACATTCTTCCAGAGAATATTTTTTTTTAAATTACTGAGAAGAAATCTGGGATATGTTTGATGCCAACTCTGCAAGAATGTTCCATCTTCAACATCAAAATGTTAAAGTTAGAAAATGAAGAGATTGTGAAACTGGAAGCAATAGATAAAATAGAGCATATGGGTGCAACAATTGTTTTGTCAGAAAATTTGAAAACAAAATTGGATTCATTAGAGAAGAGTATATCTAAAACAGCTGGTTTTGAAAAGACTCTCAATGTTTGTTTAAATTGTCATATCATTTCGAGAAGGAATTTAAATGTTGAAAGAGGTCTGGTAAATAGAGCAATGGGTCATGTTGTTGATTTTGTGAATTATAGAAATAGAGATGGAATTGAATTTTTAAAAATAAAATTTGATGGCATTGAGCAAGTACAACAAATCAGTCGTTGATCTGCTAGATTTTTGCTTGTAAAAGACTTATATGTTCGCCGAAAACAGTTTCCTGTTTGTTTGGCATATGCAGTGACAATTCATAAATCTCAAGGTTTAAGTGTAGATAGTGCTTTGGTGAACAATGGAAGTTCTGTGTTTAAAGAGGGTATGGCATATGTGGCATTATCACGAGTCAGAACTTTATCAGAATTGTACTTGATTGAGTGTGATGAGACAAAGATTTGTGCAGATCTAGATTGTGTTAAAGAATACAATAGGTTAAGAAGAGAGTATGCTCCACATTTGCCTCAATATCTTCTATTTGAAAAACGTGTGTTAGACCGAAAAAGAAGAAATGAAAATAATTGCAGTGAGGTAGTAGCAAAAAGACAAAAAGTAGATGAAACTGTAATTGTAAGCAGCAAGAAAAAGCATTCTGTTCAAGATGTTGGATTTCAATTTGAAAACAGTTCTGGTGTCAACTGCTATGCTAATGTAGTGGTTAATGTTGTTTTTTTCTTAAAACTTTACAAGAACAGTTTGCTGAAAATCGGGATCAAAGATTCTGTGGTTTATTGGATTCTGTGTTTCAGAAATGTAGTAGTGATAGAGCAAAAATAGAAAGTGTAACAGAAATTCAAAATATTTTAGACATGTGTTTTGGTCAAGATAAATTTTCACAGAACATTCAGCAGGATTGTCAGGAATTTTTAATGTATATGTTTGGGTTTTGGAAGATGAAGGAGTATATGTAGAAAATCTTTTTAGCCTTTCTTATCAATGGCAGCATGATTGCCACAATTGTAATTTATTAAGTACTGCAAGAACAGACACTGAAAGATTTATATATTTGACTTTACCAGACTGCAAATCAGTGTCATTTAATAATCTAGTTAAAGAAGCTGATCATATTATGGTGTGTACCCAATGTAAGTGTCCAATGCTGTCCACATTATTTATACAAACTTATGGTCAGTATGTCATTTTAGTTTTCCAACGATGTAGACCTGATGGAACTAAATTGACAACTTGTATAACAAATTTTGTGGCTTCTCAGTTATCAATTTCAGGAAGAACATTTAGAACTGTAGCTATTATTTATCATGACGGTCCTTCGACAACATCAGGACATGATACATGCTACTTAAAATGTCAAAAAGGTTGGAGTTACTGCAATGATTCTCATTTGAGTTATAAACAACATTTGCCTTTTGACTTTAAAAATTCTTACCTAGTGTTTTTAGAACCAAAGTTTTAGTAAAGGTAATTGGCCTTTGAAGACGGGAGCAGTAATAAAAGGTAATTAGTTAATTAGTCTAATGTTTAAAATTATTTATCTCATATAGGTACTGTAAGTGGATCTCATAGTAAGTGATATCAGTTTTATAGGAAATGTTGAACATGAGTGATCAAAAAAGAGAATATGAATTTTTAAACATTGTGAAAATGTCATATGAGCTTTTCTTTGAAAACTTCGGGTAAACGGTAATTTCAGAGTTTAATTAGAGAAAATTCAAAATATACTTATATATCTGACACTATTTGGCCGTAAGGAAAGTTCAAGGTATGAGTAATAAGTCATAACTTAACACAAGGAGGAAAATGAAAACGTTGAGAATTATTTCAGATGTTCTTAGGTCTTTTTTCATAGAAAGTCGATGAAATGGAAGTTTTAGAGAACAGCAGAGTATTTTCCTACGAAAAGGACCTTCACTATCTACTATTTGGCCTCAAGGAAAAGTAAGTGAATCAAAGATTAGTGTACATAAATGATTTGTAAGTTTATATGGTTTTTTTAAACACAATCTTTTAGATTGTGTTTTTTTCCCCCGCTGTTATATGATGAAGAGTTTGAACTCACTGTTTTAAGTGAAATTCAATATATTCTGAGAACAGCAAAAATAAACAATGTAACATATTGTATAAGTCATTCTATAGTTTGCATTGTGTAATTTATATTGTATTACCATTGTCTCACACTCATTTTCCTTTTTCCGCCCTTATTCAGCTCTCTTTACTCACTTACACTGTCTTTCTTTCACTTTGTTTCATCGCTGTTCCTTTACTCCGCTTCTTTAACAACTCCTCAATCCAATTTCAACTGTCTGCATTTCCTCTCTCCCATGCACCACTTTTCAGCTTTCTCACATTCTCTCAGTACCACTGCTTTAGTTCTCTTCCCTCTCTTTCCTTCTTTTGCTCCTTTACTCTTTTTCCTTTCTTCACTCATTGTACTGCACTTTACTCAGTCCTTCTCTTTGTCTTTCTGTGTACTTACTTCCTCAGTCATTTTTCCTCTATCGTTCTATATTAACCTCATTCCTTTCATCCCTTCACTCTGTGACTTCCCTTCACTCACTCTCAGTCATCTTCAATTCCTCTTTCTTGTAAATAGATCCTCATTTAGACTCCTTTCCCTTTCCCTTTCACTTATTTTCCTTTTACTTACTTCTCTTTCCTGATTTCGTTTTGGTATGTCACATTCTTTTAATATCTGACTTACCTTCAGTAATTTGTTCTCCTTCTATTTCTTTTTCCCTCTTTTTTGTCCTACTACATTACTTTATTTACGTTTCTGTATCCTTCACGCTTGCTTTATTTCTTAGTACACTTTTTTTGATTTTTACCTCTTGACCTGTTTCTTCTATTTTAAAATATATATTTTACTAATTATATTTTGTTTTCTTTTGTCTTTCGCAGATATAAAGTGTAGTTTAAACATGCAAGTACGTTTTCATTAATTATATGGTAAGTGTGACTACAAAATGTAGTTTGTCTTCACCCTTTGCTTTAACCTCACTCCTTTTCTCACACCCTACCTCACCTCTGTTTCCTTAATCTGCTCCCCTCACTTATTCTTATCCTCCATGTTTATTTCCCTTATCCTTACTTTCCTAACACATTCAACTTCTTTCAGTCTTCCTGCTCACCCACACTCCCTCACTTTCCTTTCTTTTCTGGTTCACTCAGTCCCTTTCTATCCTTCCTTCCTTTACTCTCTCTGTTCTTTCTCTCTGTCATTCCTCATATCTTACCCTTATTCACTTGTATCCACTCTCTTTCACTTCTCTTTACTTACACTCACTGCTCTTTTCTTTCCCTCCATTACCGCTGTTCCTTTTCTCTGGTTCCGTCACTACCCGTCATTCCCCATCCTTTACTTTCCTTCCTTTTACTTTCATCACCCATTCACATTCTCCCAGAACCTGTGCTTTAGTCTTCTTCTTCTTTCTTCTCTTCTTTTGCTCCCTTATTCATTTTCCTTTTCTCAGTTACTTCCACTTTTCTCTGTTTTACTATCTATTACACAGTCCCTCTGTGTTCTTCCTTCTAGCTCTCTTTCTCTTTACACCATTGTCTCTGTCCCCTTTGCTCATGCTCACTCCTTCATTACTTTTTTTTTCTTTTTTTTTTGGTACGCTCCCGGGACGTGCCCCGGTACGCGCACCGGGCCACGCACCGAGAGAGCTCCAGGATGAAACATAGAAAAAAAATGAATATACTTTAAAAAAAAGGTATTATATTAATATACCTATATATTCACTGAAAAAAACATATGTTTCACACTAGTTATAATTAGGGATTAGCATTTAAAATACGTTTGAAATTCACTGAAAAAAACATAGGTTTCACACCATTTATAGTTAGGAATTAGCATTTAAAAAACCTATTACATTTACTGAAAAAACCATAGGTTTCACACCAGTTATAGTTAGCTGAAAATCTTACTGACATAAAACCATTGAAATTCCACGTTATAGTTAGTTGGACTCACTATAACTTGTGCGTGTAATGCACTGCTGATGACGTCACATATTACATCACTCATGACATGGTCAGTGACATCACTCATGACATCACTGATGACACAATCCTTGTGACAGAGTGACAGACCCCCTTTCACTGTAACCCTTGAAACACATATTCAAAAATAGACACTAAAATTTTCACAAAAGTGGAGATACCCATACCAGTTACAACAACCAATTCAGTAATTCCACCATTTATATACACATCCACTAATTCACCAACAGTTATATATAGTCACTCATACATATACTCACTCATCATATGTAGTGATACACCTATACATCTGTAACACACAGACAGTCATCCAAAAGTTACTCACACACATAATCACACATGCAAATAAACTATTGATCATCCATTTATTTGCATATACAGCTATACACACACTACCACCTTACTTCTAAGGAAACTTACACATACTTACTTTCTTAAACAATCACTTATAGAAACACATAATTATTTAAACAAGAACTCTTTCAATCTCTCACTCTCACATATACTCACTTATATACATCAATACTCACATGTACTAGATTAAAACATATGTAGTTACTGATAAAGACACTAGTGAGACAGTCATTCACTCACTAACACACACATATACACACTCATCCACCCATACAGTCCTGCACATATGCTGTCTTCAAAACACATACAAACAGTGATTCATTCATTGATGCATCTATGTGCTAAGTAACACCCCCACCAAACCATACAGACACTCATACTGATACTAAAAAAATCTAATAACCCATATACACACACATGTAGCTCTTCACCAACCCATGCAGCCACTTAGACACAAAGTGAAACACTGATACAAACATTTAAATATTTAAACAATACTCGCTAATATATGGATTCACTAAGATACACTTAATCAGCCAGTTAACCAATCAATTAAAAAAAAAAAAATTCCATTAAGAAACTTATTTAAACATTTATTCTTCCATAGACTTTTACATATACATATATAAAACATATTTATTTTTCAGAAAGGCACACATTCACTGGATAGTGTCATCAGTGATGTCATGAGTGATGTCACTGACCATGTCATGAGTGATGTAATATGTGACGTAATCAGCAGTGCATTACACGCGCAAGTTATAGTGAGTCCAACTAACTATAACGTGGAATTTCAATGGTTTTATGTCAGTAAAATTTCCAGCTAACTATAACTGGTG
Organism: Lissotriton vulgaris; assembly: GCF_964263255.1. Lineage (NCBI taxonomy): Eukaryota > Metazoa > Chordata > Amphibia > Caudata > Salamandridae > Lissotriton > Lissotriton vulgaris. The sequence continues at coordinate 649,577,932 of NC_141696.1, read as the reverse complement.
TGTAACCTATGGTTTTTTCAGTGAATATATATATATATATATATATATATATATATATATATATATATATATATATATATATATGTATATATATATCCTACAAGATGCCTCAGATCGTAGAAAACGCCGCTCCACAAGGGATGATTTTCACAAATCTTTATTTTCAGCGCCACAAACACAGCCCCAGCTGATATTAGTCCCGACGCGTTTCGATGCCCCTGCACCTTAATCATGGGAGAGGGAGACAGGTAAGATCCGGATTTGAACATCACGCCATTAACCCAATTAGCATACACTCTCCAGTGAGTGGTATGCCGGGAAATGAAGTCCATAATTAAACCTTCTAGTAGGTTCCGTAATTTTTACTCAAATGTTTTAACTCCCGATATATTTACAATGTTCCAAGCCCTCCAGTGGGCTACAGGGCTATTTCTGTGGCTCCTTTAGCAATCCCTTGTGCTGACAGGCTGCGATGATGCACAGCCTCGCAGGTCTGTTTCCAGTTTACAGCGGTGCGTTTTCCCGCGGCTTGGAGCTTGCCGCGTCTATTCATCCTACAAGATGCCCCAGATCGTAGAAAACGCCACTCCACAAGGGATGATTTTCACAAATCTTTATTTTCAGCGCCACAAACACAGGCACAGCTGATATTAGTCCCGACGCGTTTCGATGCCCCTGCACCTTAATCATGGGAGAGGGAGACAGGTAAGTTCCGGATTTGAACATCACGCCATTAACCCAATTAGCATACACTCTCCAGTGAGTGGTATGCCGGGAAATAAAGTCCATAATTAAACCTTCCAGTAGGTTCCGTAATTTTTACCCAAATGTTTTAACTCCCAATATATTTACAATGTTCCAAGCCGTCCAGTGGGCTTCAGGGCTATTTCTGTGGCTCCTTTAGCAATCCCTTGTGCTGACAGGCTGAGATGATGCACAGCCTCGCAGGTCTGTTTACAGTTTACAGTGGTGCGCTTTCCCGCGGCTTGGAGCTTGCCACGTCTATTCATTCTACAAGATGCCCCAGATCGTAGAAAACGCCACTCCACAAGGGATGATTTTCACAAATCTGTATTTTCAGCGCCACAAACACAGCCCCAGCTGATATTAGTCCCGATGCGTTTCGATGCCCCTGCACCTTAATCATGGGAGAGGGAGACAGGTAAAATCCGGATTTGAACATCACGCCATTAACCCAATTAGCATACACTCTCCAGTGAGTGGTATGCCGGGAAATGAAGTCCATAATTATATATATATTGCTTACTTCCTCCATTGGCTTTACATGTCCCCAAACGCCGCCACATTGGTTGATGTTACAGCAGGACTGCAGCGCAGCGGGGCTTTTCTCGTGGCTCAGGCGGTGCCACAAACATCAAAACTCAAGATTTTACCTGCAGTGAGAAAAGCCCACACAGGTAAGTTCAATCAGCACATCATTTTAATGGAGAAACACAGCAACTCCAATTGCAGGGTGTCTTGCTCAAATAAACAGTCAAGCCCGACGCGTTTCATGCTTTCTGAAGCACTTCCTTTATGGGCAAACAGCTTGTTGATGAATAACCACACCAAACGTTTCTCAGAACATTACATAGGATTCTAAAACACCCCGCCCCAGTAGGTGTGGCCACCCTCGTGGCCTGATGGTCATTGTAGTGTTCCTGTATCACTCTCAGTGAGTTGCCATGTGGTTATTATTGTTAAAATAATTTCATCCTTAGTGGGTTGCAAGAGTCACTGTTGCAGCTGAAGGCTGCTGCTTGCTACCTCCATTGGCTTTACCTGTCCCCAAACGCTGCCACATCGGTTGATGTTACAGCAGGACTGCAGCGCAGCAGGGCTTTTCTCGTGGCTCAGGCGGTGCCACAAACATCAAAACTCAAGATTTTGCCTGCAGTGAGAAAAGCCCACACAGGTAAGTTCAATCAGCACATCATTTTAATGGAGAAACACAGCAAATCCAATTGCAGAGTGTCTTGCTCAGATAAACAGTCAAGCCTGACGCGTTTCGTGCTTTCTAAAGCACTTCTCCAAGGGCAAACAGCTTGTTGATGAATAACCACACTTAACGTTTCTCAGAACATTACATAGGATTCTAAAACACTCCGCCCCAGTGGGCATGGCCACCCTCGTGGCCTGAAGGTCATTGTAGAGTTCCTGTATTACTCTCCTTGAATTGCTGTGTGGTTATTATCGTTAAAACTATTTCATCCTCAGTGGGTTGCAAGAGTCACTGTTGCAGCTGAAGGCTGTTGCTTACTTCCTCCATTGGCTTTACCTGTCACCAAACGCCGCCAGCAGGACTGCAGCGCAGCAGGGCTTTTCTCATGGCTCAGGCGGTGCCACAAACATCACAACTCAAGATTTTGCCTGCAGTGAGAAAATCCCGCACAGGTAAGTTCAATCAGCACATCATTTTAATGTTGATTCACAGCAACACCAATTGCAGGATGTCTTGCTCAGATAAACAGTCAAGCCCGACGCATTTCGTGCTTTCTGAAGCACTTCTTCATGGGAAAACAGCTTGCTGATGCATAACCACACCAAACGTTTCTCAGAACATTACATAGGATTCTAAAACACCCCGCCCCGGGTCGTGTGTGTCATCCGCTGCTGTACTTTTGTAATATATTAATAATCATATTTTTCTATATTTATTTGAAAGGTAGTGCCGAGGCACCAAACGTTGATTACGTACTCCGTCCACAGCCATTTTAGTAGTTTTTCACAGTTATTTTTATTATATCTGTTACTTAGAACTCAGTAGTTTTCAATCCTAGTCTTGAATATCTAACTATAGTGTTTCAACATTATTTTTATCGTGGACCGTCATACCCCTCCCCCACAAAATAAAAGAAGTATGTCGTTTTTTTTAATTAACTTTTATTAAATCAATAAATGTAAACAAAATGGAATTATAACTATATTAGAAGCAACTAGAAAAATAACTTTAACAACAAACAATATTATAAACAAATTGTTAAATGGACTCCAAAAGTTGTCAGGTTGGTAATCTGCAAAACAAAAAAGAAAATTAGAGTTTAGATTTATGTAGATGTGAGTAAATGAGCTGCAGCTTTACAAGTTTTGGTAACTCTACGGTTAAAATAAAAAATGGCGGGGTACTCGTGCAGTACTTGTACGAGGTGGAAAAGGTGAAAAAAAACTAGAAGTCTGTTTTATTCATTCGGTCTCTGGGGGGCAAATTAAGGGGGCAATTTTTTTGCAAAATGGGGGCTTGTAAGGTGCCCCGAGCACTGGGGAACGGCACTCCTCTGGTTTTATTTTGAACTATGCCGGGGGGTTACGGTCCTACTTAAGCATGGGCGTAAAATCTGTTCCACTCGCGTAATTTGCGGTGATACAATATTGCGGTGCGCGTCCTTCACTTACCGTCATTCAGCGTTTTTAGAGTTGTTTTTCTCCATATTTTGCGTGTACTGCGCCATTTTGGATCTTGCTGCGGGATCCCGCGGGGGTTTGGCAACCGCAATTACGTCATCGCGGCTTGCCACCTTGCACAGAACGCATCGCGAGAGTTCGCAATTGCGAATACGTAGATGCGTCGGGCAGCAACAATCTCGCACTCGCGAAATTGCAAAATTTGCAATTCTGCACAAGAAATCCACCAGCAGGCAGCATAAACCTTCTGAAAATGATGATTTTTATCAGAATAACTCCTCAGGTTGACATTTGCCTGCACTTTTCTTTGCAAGGAGTCCATTTTGGGGGGGGGGGGGGTGGGAGGAAGGAAGTGCCCCACAGTCTCCAACTTCCTGTTCCTGTCCAGCAGGCTCATCCCAGTGCTTTCTTCATGTGCTGGTCACTTTCATTTGTATCTTGACCTGGAAGGATTACTTTTTGTGGATGCTGCTGGATATGTGGATTTGAGGCCTTTTTGACTTTCTTTGGATCACTTTTGGATTAGAAATTTCACAAGTAAGTTTGTTTGGGGCATTACAGTTGCTGCAACTACAATTTTGGCATTTTTGATTTTTGGGCTGTTGTTGGGGCCTTTTGCCCAGGGGTAGTGAGTGGTGCATGGACTGAGTCTTTCTGTGGGGTCTCTTTAATGTAAACATCATGGAGGGCATGGATGGCATGGGATTGTGCTGACCTTTGTTTGTTTTTCGATTTTTTTGGCTGCTGTTGGGACATTTGCACAGGGGTAGTGAGTGGTGCATGGACTGAGTCTTTCAGTGGGGTCTCTTTAATGTAAACATCATGGAGGGCATGGATGGCATGGGATTGTGCTTATTTTTGTGTGTTTTTCGATTTTTTGGGGTTTTGATGGGGACTGACCATGTGGGTGGGGGGGCATTTTGAGTGCTGGTACAGGCAGGCCCTGGCCATGTGCTGGGGGGCAAGGGGCCATTTTGAAGGCAGGCAGTGTTCTCAGGCCTGCACCCATTTTGCCTAGCTTTCATCCTTAATGCCCAGGGGTAGTGAGTGGTGCATGGGCCTAGTCTTTCTGTGGGGTGTCTTGAATTTAAACATCATTGAGGGCATGGATGGCATGGGATGTGCTGATTTTTGTGTGTTTTTCGATTTTTTGGGGTGTTGATGGGGACTGGCCATGTGGGTGGGGGGCATTTTGAATGCTGGTACAGGCAGGCCTTGGCCATGTGCTGGGGGGCAAAGGGCCATTTTGAAGGCAGGCAGTGTTCTCAGGCCTGCACCCATTTTGCCTAGCTTTCATCCTTTATTCCCAGGGTTAGTGATTGGTGCATGAGCCTAGTCTTTCTGTGGGGTGTCTTGATTTTAAACAACATTGAGGGAATGGATGGCATGGGATTGTGCTGATTTTTGTGTGTTTTTCGATTTTTTTGGCTGCTGTTGGGGCCTTTTGCCCAGGGGTAGTGAGTGGTGCATGGACTGAGTCTTTCTGTGGGGTCTCTTTAATGTAACAGGCTGTGTAGTGGGGTCAGTGGGACACTGGCCCCATCCTTGTATGCACACTGTATTCCCTCTGTGGTGGCAGAGGTTTCCACAAATACTTTCAAGACCAATTTATACTTATGGTTCTTTATTCATGATTTTCCTTAGGTTTGTTGTATGCATTTTGTTAATTAATTCATCCTTAGTGTATTATAGTACAATCCTTATGCGCATCCAATGCATTTCGGGGTATTATGCACCCCTTCATCAGGGAAAGGACTCTGAAAAAATAAATTATGTGGGTCGTAAATAACGTAAAAGGCAAAATTAAATTATAACCGGCGTAATGAACATGCATCTCTAGCAGCGAAGATTAAGTGCTATAATGTGGCGGTTGTTTATGCGAGGCACCTATTAGTGACCCTGTTAACCCCGGGTGCGGTGAATATGTTGCAGACAGTGGAAGTTACAGTGCTTACTTGTACTGTTCACAGGAGATGGTAGATTCCTGTAACGGAAAAACGTTGGGGAATGTGTTAGTTAGGTGTGGTATGTCTCGTGAGTGCGAGCGTGTTAGTACCGGTTTCGAACTGAAACTAACCTTAGGTTAATGCGTGTGATCCTCCTTTCTTAGTCGCTGGTTCTGGCGGAACGCCATTACCCGCGTTTAGCTTCGTTAAAGAGATGTGTGGTCACGTGGGTTAGTGGGAGGATGGTGGGGGTGGTTTCATTCTACGTTAAAGGAACAGTCTAGAATTAGCGTGTGTGCTGTTAGGTAAAACATGCGGTGCAATCTGGGAATGGTAGTAATGTGACTGCGGGCGGGTTAATCCGGTATGGAGGGCGGTTCGGTAAATTGGAGGTATATGAGTAAACCATGCGTGCATGTGTGAAGCGTAAAACAGTATTCATAAACTATAAAACAATAGGAAACCATAAACAGCAAACATAAATGGCAAAGTCCTTAGATCGATCAGGAGTCAATGACTCAGTCCTTGAGCAACTTTTTAAAGGTAACAAGAAAATTCAATTCTTTCGTTAAGTCCCATTGGCTTCTGGGTTGAGAGTCTATAGATCCAGAAGTTTTCTCTTTGAAGTAAGAATTTGGTGTTATCTCTGCCTTCTTCTTTAGCAATGGTTTCCAGTATTAAAAATTTCAACTGGGCAATGTTATGTTTTTCTTCGTGGAAGTGGACTGCAAGTGCTGATTTGATGTTTTTCAAGCGTATATTCGATTTGTGCTCAGTGAGTCTGGTTTTGATTTTGCGTTCCGTTTTCCCAATGTAAAGTTTACCGCAGGGGCATTTCAGGGCATAAATTACGTTGCTGGTGTCGCATGTGGCGTTTACTTGTAACTTGATCTTGTTACCCTTCATGGGGTGATTGATTATGTTGCCTCTAATAATGCAGTTACAGTTCCCACAGTTATGGCATGGTTTCGTTCCTGTGTAGGTGACTTGTTTGGTTGGCTTTTGTCGTACAAGTTCCCCTAGGTTACGTGATCTAGTGTATGCAAACAGCGGGGGTTCTAGAAAGATTTGGTTGAAGTCCGGTTCCAGGTTTAATAATGGCCAATGTTGTTGAATGATTTTTTTGAATTTGTTGGTCATGGTAGAGAACTTTGAGACAATCACTACTCGTGTTTGCTGTTTTTTAGGACTAGATTCTAGCAGTTTTTGTCTTTCCAGGTTATTGATCCTCTGTATGGAGTTTTCAATGATCTTTTCCGGATAGCCTCTTTTGTGAAATTTCTGTGCCACTTCGTTAATCCGCTGTGTTGTGTTTTGGGGATTGGATGTAATCCGTTTTGCTCGTGCCATTTGGGAAAATGGTAAGTGCGTTTTCAAGTTGGATTCGTGAAAACTGCTGTAATGCAACATGTTGTTTCTGTCTGTCGGCTTAGTGTAAAGGTCTGTTTCAAATTCGGTTCCCTTAAGAGTGACTTTTACATCCAAAAAATTCACACTGGTATTCGAAATTTCCCAGGTCAGTTGAATCCTTTCATCTATGTTGTTAAATTCCAGCAGTCTAGTTTGCAATTCCTCTTGGTTGCCCTTCCAGGCAATGAAAATGTCATCTATGTATCTCGTAAACAGTAATAGATGATCTGTCCAGTTTCTGTTGGTGAGGATGTGTTGCTCCTCGAAATATTGCATAAAGATGTTCGCATATGCTGGGGCTGCTGAATTGCCCATAGCCATGCCCACGAGTTGCTGATACCATGTGTTGTGGTGTTTGAAATAACTATGGTACAACGTGAATAACATCAGTGGACCCACCTATGAGACCCATAGTCTCGACGTGTGGGAGCCTGCATGAACCTATCGGACAATTGTTGGATAAATACCTTCAACCCACAGTACAAAATATGAAGTCATACACGAAAGATACCACACACTTCATCACCAAACTAATGAACCTCAAAGTAGAAACAAACCAAGAACTCACCTTATGTACAGCGGATGTACGTTCCCTGTACACATCAATACCCCACTCTTTGGGAATTGAAGCCATTGAACAAGCCTTGCTTAAAACTGATATTGAGAGACCGTTCCAAACCTTCCTAATGGAACTGATGTTATTCACGTTGTACCATAGTTATTTCAAACACCACAACACATGGTATCAGCAACTCGTGGGCATGGCTATGGGCAATTCAGCAGCCCCAGCATATGCGAACATCTTTATGCAATATTTCGAGGAGCAACACATCCTCACCAACAGAAACTGGACAGATCATCTATTACTGTTTACGAGATACATAGATGACATTTTCATTGCCTGGAAGGGCAACCAAGAGGAATTGCAAACTAGACTGCTGGAATTTAACAACATAGATGAAAGGATTCAACTGACCTGGGAAATTTCGAATACCAGTGTGAATTTTTTGGATGCAAAAGTCACTCTTAAGGGAACCGAATTTGAAACAGACCTTTACACTAAGCCGACAGACAGAAACAACATGTTGCATTACAGCAGTTTTCACGAATCCAACTTGAAAACGCACTTACCATTTTCCCAAATGGCACGAGCAAAACGGATTACATCCAATCCCCAAAACACAACACAGCGGATTAACGAAGTGGCACAGAAATTTCACAAAAGAGGCTATCCGGAAAAGATCATTGAAAACTCCATACAGAGGATCAATAACCTGGAAAGACAAAAACTGCTAGAATCTAGTCCTAAAAAACAGCAAACACGAGTAGTGATTGTCTCAAAGTTCTCTACCATGACCAACAAATTCAAAAAAATCATTCAACAACATTGGCCATTATTAAACCTGGAACCGGACTTCAACCAAATCTTTCTAGAACCCCCGCTGTTTGCATACACTAGATCACGTAACCTAGGGGAACTTGTACGACAAAAGCCAACCAAACAAGTCACCTACACAGGAACGAAACCATGCCATAACTGTGGGAACTGTAACTGCATTATTAGAGGCAACATAATCAATCACCCCATGAAGGGTAACAAGATCAAGTTACAAGTAAACGCCACATGCGACACCAGCAACGTAATTTATGCCCTGAAATGCCCCTGCGGTAAACTTTACATTGGGAAAACGGAACGCAAAATCAAAACCAGACTCACTGAGCACAAATCGAATATACGCTTGAAAAACATCAAATCAGCACTTGCAGTCCACTTCCACGAAGAAAAACATAACATTGCCCAGTTGAAATTTTTAATACTGGAAACCATTGCTAAAGAAGAAGGCAGAGATAACACCAAATTCTTACTTCAAAGAGAAAACTTCTGGATCTATAGACTCTCAACCCAGAAGCCAATGGGACTTAACGAAAGAATTGAATTTTCTTGTTACCTTTAAAAAGTTGCTCAAGGACTGAGTCATTGACTCCTGATCGATCTAAGGACTTTGCCATTTATGTTTGCTGTTTATGGTTTCCTATTGTTTTATAGTTTATGAATACTGTTTTACGCTTCACACATGCACGCATGGTTTACTCATATACCTCCAATTTACCGAACCGCCCTCCATACCGGATTAACCCGCCCGCAGTCACATTACTACCATTCCCAGATTGCACCGCATGTTTTACCTAACAGCACACACGCTAATTCTAGACTGTTCCTTTAACGTAGAATGAAACCACCCCCACCATCCTCCCACTAACCCACGTGACCACACATCTCTTTAACGAAGCTAAACGCGGGTAATGGCGTTCCGCCAGAACCAGCGACTAAGAAAGGAGGATCACACGCATTAACCTAAGGTTAGTTTCAGTTCGAAACCGGTACTAACACGCTCGCACTCACGAGACATACCACACCTAACTAACACATTCCCCAACGTTTTTCCGTTACAGGAATCTACCATCTCCTGTGAACAGTACAAGTAAGCACTGTAACTTCCACTGTCTGCAACATATTCACCGCACCCGGGGTTAACAGGGTCACTAATAGGTGCCTCGCATAAACAACCGCCACATTATAGCACTTAATCTTCGCTGCTAGAGATGCATGTTCATTACGCCGGTTATAATTTAATTTTGCCTTTTACGTTATTTACGACCCACATAATTTATTTTTTCAGAGTCCTTTCCCTGATGAAGGGGTGCATAATACCCCGAAATGCATTGGATGCGCATAAGGATTGTACTATAATACACTAAGGATGAATGAATTAACAAAATGCATACAACAAACCTAAGGAAAATCATGAATAAAGAACCATAAGTATAAATTGGTCTTGAAAGTATTTGTGGAAACCTCTGCCACCACAGAGGGAATACAGTGTGCATACAAGGATGGGGCCAGTGTCCCACTGACCCCACTACACAGCCTGTTACATTGGATGTCGCGGGACGCTTGACATCACTCGTATAGCACCTAAAACTTTGAATCAACTGGAACACTAAATTAGCTGTGCGCCAGCCCTACTCATACTGTCTCTTTAATGTAAACATCATGGAGGGCATGGATGGCATGGGATTGTGCTGATTTTTGTGTGTTTTTCGAATATTTTGGCTGCTGTTGGGGCCTTTTGCCCAGGGGTAGTGAGTGGTGCATGGACTCAGTCTTTCTGTGGGGTCTCTTTAATGTAAATATCATGGAGGGCATGGATGGCATGGGATTGTGCTGATTTTTGTGTGTTTTTCGATTTTTTTGGCTGCTGTTGGGGCCTTTTGCCCCGGGGTAGTGAGTGGTGCATGGACTGAGTCTTTCTGTGGGGTCTCTTTAATGTAAACATCATGGAGGGCATGGATGGCAATGGATTGTGCTGATTTTTGTGTGTTTTTCGATTTTTTTGGCTGCTGTTGGGACCTTTTGCCCAGAATAGTGAGTGGTGCATGGACTTAGTCTTTCTGTGGGGTCTCTTTAATGTAAACATCATAAAGGGCATGGATGGCATGGGTTTGTGCTGATTTGTGTGTGTTTTTAGATTTTTTGGGGTGTTGATGGGGACTGGCCATGTGGGTGGGGCCCATTTTCAGTGCTGGTACAGGCAGGCCCTGGCCATGTGCTGGGGGGCAAGGGGCCATTTTGAAGGCAGGCAGTGTTCTCAGGCCTGCACCCATTTTGCCTAGCTTTCATCCTTTATTCCCAGGGTTAGTGATTGGTGCATGGGCCTAGTCTTTCTGTGGGGTGTCTTGATTTTAAACAACATTGAGGGAATGGATGGCATGGGATTGTGCTGATTTTTGTGTGTTTTTCGATTTTTTGGGCTGCTGTTGGGGCCTTTTGCCCAGGGGTAGTGAGTGGTGCATGGACTGAGTCTTTCTGTGGGGTCTCTTTAATGTAAACATCATGGAGGGCATGGATGGCAATGGATTGTGCTGATTTTTGTGTGTTTTTCGATTTTTTTGGCTGCTGTTGGGACCTTTTGCCCAGAATAGTGAGTGGTGCATGGACTTAGTCTTTCTGTGGGGTCTCTTTAATGTAAACATCATAAAGGGCATGGATGGCATGGGTTTGTGCTGATTTGTGTGTGTTTTTAGATTTTTTGGGGTGTTGATGGGGACTGGCCATGTGGGTGGGGCCCATTTTCAGTGCTGGTACAGGCAGGCCCTGGCCATGTGCTGGGGGGCAAGGGGCCATTTTGAAGGCAGGCAGTGTTCTCAGGCCTGCACCCATTTTGCCTAGCTTTCATCCTTAATGCCCAGGGGTAGTGAGTGGTGCATGGGCCTAGTCTTTCTGTGGGGTGTCTTGAATTTAAACATCATTGAGGGCATGGATGGCATGGGATGTGCTGATTTTTGTGTGTTTTTCGAATTTTTTGGGGTGTTGATGGGGACTGGCCATGTGGGTGGGGGGAATTTTGAATGCTGGTACAGGCAGGCCTTGGCCATGTGCTGGGGGGCAAAGGGCCATTTTGAAGGCAGGCAGTGTTCTCAGGCCTGCACCCATTTTGCCTAGCTTTCATCCTTTATTCCCAGGGTTAGTGATTGGTGCATGGGCCTAGTCTTTCTGTGGGGTGTCTTGATTTTAAACAACATTGAGGGAATGGATGGCATGGGATTGTGCTGATTTTTGTGTGTTTTTCGATTTTTTTGGCTGCTGTTGGGGCCTTTTGCCCAGGGGTAGTGAGTGGTGCATGGACTGAGTCTTTCTGTGGGGTCTCTTTAATGTAAACATCATGGAGGGCATGGATGGCATGGGATTGTGCTGATTTTTGTGTGTTTTTCGAATATTTTGGCTGCTGTTGGGGCCTTTTGCCCAGGGGTAGTGAGTGGTGCATGGACTCAGTCTTTCTGTGGGGTCTCTTTAATGTAAATATCACGGAGGGCATGGATGGCATGGGATTGTGCTGATTTTTGTGTGTTTTTCGATTTTTTGGGCTTCTGTTGGGGCCTTCTGCCCAGGGGTAGTGAGTGGTGCATGGACTTAGTCTTTCTGTTGGGTCTCTTTAATGTAAACATCATAAAGGGCATGGATGACATGGGTTTGTGCTGATTTGTGTGTGTTTTTCCATTTTTTGGGGTAATGATGGGGGCTCGCCATGTGGGTGGGGGCTATTTTCAGTGCTGGTACAGGCAGGCCCTGGCCATGTGCTGGGGGCAAGGGGCCATTTTGAAGGCAGGCAGTGTTCTCAGGCCTGCACCCATTTTGCATAGCTTTCATCCTTAATGCCCAGGGGTAGTGAGTGGTGCATGGGCCTAGTCTTTCTGTGGGGTGTCTTGAATTTAAACATCATTGAGGGCAAGGATGGCATGGGACTGTGCTGATTTTAGTGTGTTTTTTGATTTTTTTGGATGCTGTTGGGGCTTTTTGCCCAGGGGTAGTGAGTGGTGCATGGATTGAGTCTTTCTTTGGGGTCTCCTTAATGTAAACATCATGGAGGGCATGGATGGCATGGGATTGTGCTGATTTTTGTGTGTTTTTCGATTTTTCTGGCTGCTGTTGTGGCCTTTTGCCCAGGGGTAGTGAGTGGTGCATGAACTGAGTCTTTCTGTGGGGTGTCTTGAATTTAAACATCATTAAGGGTATGGATGGCATGGGATTGTTCTGATTTTTGTGTGTTTTTCAACTTTTTGGGGTGTATAACTGATGTTCTTCTGTCTTCCATTGCTTTTAGGTGCACAAGAGAACCACCAGTGCCAGGAAGAAGTCCTGCAGCGGTGTGTGCAGCATAACGTCATGTGACGTCACGTGTGGCCACAGACAAGACAACTCTGCAACTCGTGCAACTGCGGCCTGCTGTTCTGACATCTGAAGAAGATGGCACCAAAAAAAGAAAAAAAGTTCCCCGTAGCTCCTCTAGCAAGAAAGTTGCCAGTAAGGAGCAGAAGAAGCAAGTGGCGTCACTTACCAAGGACATTGGTGTGCCGCCCGCCACATTTTTTGGGAATAAAACAAAAAGTACGCCTGCAGCAGCAGCAGGATCTGCTGGGGACCAAGTTGGGAGCAGCACCCCCGCTCCATTGGGCTCAGTGCCACCACCACCATGCCAACATAAGTCCAAGCCCTTGAGTGCTTTAGAGGCAGCCAGTCTAGTTGTTCAATCACCATCAACCAGTGATGTTGGCTCATCGCAAGAAAGTAGCAGCAATGTCCCTCAATCAACACAGGTTGTTGTAACTCATCTGACGAGTGTTCAACAACCACAGCCGCAACAACAACCACATGTGCAAGTACAAGCCCAAGCCTGCCACTACCGTGGCAACCCGCACAGCAGTTTGGTCCGGCACTTGCACCGCCTCCTCCCCAGAGCTTTCCTCCTCTACCTCCGCGCTGGGCCCAGCACCAGATGTTTCACCTACAAAGTACATTGCCGATCGCCGCTTCCTCTGGCTCATCGCGTCCTCTGGCTCGCCGCTGCCTCTGGTCTAGCCCCGATCTCTCCGCCTGATTCCAGGCTGTCCCCCAGGGTGGGTCCTTGCTCCATCAACTTTGCCTACTGTGCCCATACCTGCCTCCAACCCCGAACAGCGTTCGGCAAAGCAACTTCCGAGGGGGGGCCTTTCTCGAGGGGCCCCTGGCCCCGCGCCCCGCAGCGCCATCGACTACTTCTGTTGGGCACAGGTCTCCCGAACCAATCCACCACCTTCTGCTGCCTGTGGCTGTGTCCGGTACGCTGTGAGGATAGTGCCTCTGGTGAACTCTGGTGAACTCTGATGGTCGCAAGCTCTCCAAGATGGTGATGCGCCTGCAGCTGGCCTCCATCTCAATCCTGGGCTCCCACCTTCTCTCCTGGTCTTCTCAACTTGCTTACTATCCTGAATGACACTTTGCTGCTGTTTTCGGACAGTTTTTCGTTGGACTAGCCCTTCCCTCCATACCTTGTATCCCACCCACCCTTCCTCTATCTTGTGAATGCTGCTGTTTTCGGACAGTTTTCGTTGGACTCTAGCCCTTCCCTCCATACCTTGCATCCCACCCACCCTTCCTCCATGCTGTGACTGCATCTTTGACCGATTGCAATAATGCTAAGCTTTGGTATTCGCTGAAAGTCCTTACACCATATACCACCCCATGCGTCTCCTAGAGTTTAACCAGTCATATCCCTTCCTATGTGTATGTAGTTGACTCTTATCAGTAGTGTTTGCAGTGGACCTTTCTACCACCCCTATGTGACCCTTAGAGTGTTTCCAGTCATATCCCTCCTGTGTAGATAGAAGATAACTCTAATGACTAGCATCCTATGTGATTCTTAGATTGTATCCATGTGTATCCCCTCCCTGTGTTTAGAGTTATAGCTGTAATGACTAGTCGCCTGTGTGACTGTTGGAATATAGCCAGGTGTATCCCTTCCCCCGTGTGAAGAGATAACCCTACTCTTTAGAACAAAAAGAAATGTGTTCCTGAAATGTGTAATGTAACTGATTCTATGTAAAGTGCTTTGATAACATGTAACGGAACTGGTGCTATGTAAAGCGCTTTGATAACCTAATCGGTTCAAGTTCCTGAAATGTGCAACGTAACTGATTCTATGTAAACTGCTGTGATAACATGTAACGGAACTGGTGCTATGTAAAGCGCTCTGATAACCTAATTGGTTCAAGTTCGTGCTATAGAAAACTCTAAAAATAAAATAAATAAATAAAGAATGTTAGATTTCATAGACATACACCACTCACTAGTATTTTGTCTAGGAATGAAGAAATGTGAATACAGAAACCAATCTAATAATTTGTGACTGTCTACTCTAAAGTAAAAATGTCCCTTTTTCCAGGGAAGGGTGTTGTCTTGCTGCACTTTTTGGCACAACTGATGAATGCTTGCTTTTTAACACATACCATTTTTCTCATAACAGAAAGAAGCTTCACTTCTAAGAACAAATCATCATCATCACCACAAGGACAGAGGGACCAACGAAACAGCACCAAAAAGAAAAATTAAAGTTCTAACCAGGTGAGGGCTCGGCTCGCCCACAATAGTGTGTGAAATAAATCACTATAAGCACTTTTCCATTTTTAATCAACCGTTTATGTTTTATGACAAGCTTAATTTTAATAAATAATTTTTACTTTTATTATAGCTTTAAAACTTAAATAGACTCTGTGGTTTTTGGTCAAGAGTGAATGAGCAAAAGGTTTTGCAATTTGCAAGCATGAGTCCGTGCCTCTGGCACTTCTGGACTCTGACTCCGTACTCTTGTCCTGCGTTGGATAATCATCATTGGGGATCAATCATCGATGAATTCGGGAGCTAAATGACTCTGCCACACTATTTGGTCAGTAAGGAGATTGGGGGTTCTTCAAAGACTAATATCACTGAAGTATGTGGAAAGTCTACCTGCGCTTATTATAATTGATAAACAATGCACTATTTAGTGTCCATAGTTCTGTTTGTGCAGATTTGTCCCTGCAACAGTAGTAGTATGGATTGTCCTCCTATTCAAACCAAAAGTAAAGTAGTATCTTATTCTTTCTTGGTGGTCATTCACCTTTTTATTGTTGGTTATTGTCAAAGCATAAACATTTAGAAGACTTGAAAAGACATTATGGACAATCCCAGAGGACTGCACTCAGTGCATAGAGAGGGATGTACGAAGTTACGATGCATGGTTTTACCACGCATACCTTTACAACGCGTTTTTTACAACGCAAGTCGTTACCACGACTTGCGTTGGAGGGGTGCAGACTTAGGAATTTTTTAATTTACAATTCCAACACCAGCCTACATACAGTAGGGAAAGTGTTGGATAGTAAATTAAATTATTCCTTGTCCTGTAGCGCCCTCCAGCGCGAATCATGGATACGACTTGCGTTGTAAAAGACGCGTTATAAGGGTACTGCGGAGTAAAATCCGCATCGTAAAGGATGTTCCCCATAGAGAGCTATTGCTGACTAGAATGGGAGTTTCGTTTAACACCTTTTGACAAATGTGCAATCTTAGTTAGCTACACAGACAGACTAATAAGAATAATCTAGTAATACCACAGGGAGTCATAGTCAAGGCAGGATAAGAATTTAGATACAGTCTACAAGAAGATCAAAGACGATTTAGAAAAAATCGAATGAGGAACGCTAGGAAAAAATAGGTACTCTATATTGAAATTAAAACTTGCCGGGGCCAGCAAAGGAGCCCTCCCCTGACCGATCCTGGCCTTGTTCAGCAGCAGCAGCCTCCTCCAATGTCCTCCTGCCCCTGGGGGGAGCTGATGTACAACATGAAAGAAAGAAAGACCCGAAAACATGGATGATTGTAGTCAACAAATCAAACATTACAAAAGAACAATAACAAAATATTTTGGCAAAATAGACAACTATTCCACGGGATATATTGACCTATCTCATGTGGTCTACTACAATATTAGTATTGCTTGATTTGCGGACCGTCGACTTGGAAAGTTATATAACTCACTAAACAAACTACTAAAAAGGTTCGCCTAGGACTGGCAGGCAGAAGTGCGCAGCATGCGAAGTGACAGACAAACTCCATCGTGATTGCAGATCAACAACAACAATAAAAGGTTTCCTACTAGATTAACCAGTCATTAAAATACTCAAACTATCAATCCACCACCTCTATTTCTTCTTATTGCCAGGTGTACAAAGGAAGGACTGGACTTGAGTCTGTAGGGGCAGATTTACAAGCCCCTTGCAGCTCTTTTGCTCCGTTGTTGCGTGACTTTTGTGACGCAGTGGCAGAACAAAAGAGGCGCCATGGTGCGGCGTATATTAACAATGTGACGCATATGGGAGATGCATCACGTTGTAAAGCCCTGCGCCATCAGGGGGCGTTCCGGCACAAGGGAGGACGTTCCTGCGCAGGAACGCATCCTAAAAGTGGCTGAGGGAAATCTACAAGATTTCAATCCGTCACTTTTAGGACAATGATGCGTGACTCAAACCCTGCGCCTGCTTGAAGCACACGTATGGCTTGACGCAGCATTGGGGAGATAGGGCACCCCAGAGCATTGCTGGAGCTGTGCCATCGTTGCAACGCAACTCCAGCAATGCGCCGCCTTTACGGCACAGATGCATAACCCTTCAGTGACATTTTGGGCCCATGGTGCGCCGCATTCTAAATACGGCGCACCATGGGTGGTGGTGGCGTGGCACACAATTACTGGTGCATCCCTGCTACTTTGTAGGGATGCGCCGGTAATTAAATATCTGACCCTTAGTGTATAGCATTACGCAGTTCTTTAAACTACACTCATACATAATTTCTCAGGCCAATGAAATGAACACAAAGTCGAAAACAAATAAGCATAGTAGCAACGCTACTGAGAAGGAGAGCAGTGCACCTGAAATGCACAGAAGATTTTAAAATATAATTTACCTACAATGTAATCAGCAGCATTATTGCAGGAGAAAACAGAGTAGTGAAGAAATAGCTACTACTACTCACCAAACCCGGGGATCTCGAGGCCGAGCAGGTCGAGCAAGTCGCGTTCCCAGTCCAGGAGATCCGTCCAACGGTGGGTGGCCTGGTTGTGGGTACGCCGGACCTGAGAGTGTTGGTACATGGCCCGGCACACCTTCCCCCACCGCTTCTGGCGCTCCCGGATCCCGCCATGATGGTCCTGGGGAGGCGGCGCTGGACATAAAAGACTAGTGCGGCCACCTCCTCCGCGCTAAAGATCTCCCGGGCTGTGACTGTCTCCGCCCTCAAACGCCCGCACAGGAGCCGGGCACGGGGTACGGGACCCTTCCCCTTCTCAGGCTGCTTCCCGGCTCCCTTTACCATGGTCTGGGCAGAAAGGAAGGTAAATAATAAAGAAGAAATTGAATAGGGAAGAAGAAAAGAAAAGAGTTTAAAAAAGTAGTTTAAAATTAACCAAAAGTAGCAGAAAACACAAAAATATAGAGCTAGAAAAATAGAGGGATAGATAATAAGTAAAATAGATAAAAAAAAACTTCAAACAAGCAAAGGATGGCAGAGATTGACAGAGGATACAGAAAGCATGCCCAGAACCATAGCAATGAATGAAAAACAAGATGGCCGCGCCCGTTCACGACTGCGTGGGTAAGTTTGTTTAAGATTTTCCTCACGATCACACGCGAACTTGTACTAGCGAGGCGCACACTTTGCGAGATTACACATAGCGCCCGGAAACGGAAATACGTCACGCAAACAAAATGGCCGCGCCCGTGAACAACCGTGAGGGTAACTTCGCGCCGTTGCGCTACAAGCTGCTCGCTAAAAACGCACAAAACCTTGTAAACTAACACGCCGCAAAAAAACAAAACGCATATTCCCACAAATTTGCGGCTTCCGAATTCGATCTCGCGCAAATTCGCGCCCCGTGAATCTCACGAAATGGCAGAAAAACATTTTTTGCAAAACTGAAAGCACTCAGCAGGTGCAAAAGTTCAACCTCATCATTAGTAACCATTACCTGTAGTGCTTCCTGAGGGCCCCCTCAAGAGTTCAGTTGCTTACTTGCAACTATTCTATGACCCTGCTCTGACCCTCACAGCAGGCTCAGAGAATAGCTACAAGTAGACCACAAAGGTCCTGTGAAAAAAATTGCACTGCAACAGAAAGCAATTACAGATAAGGAAGCAGGTGCCAGACTCAGTGACACATTAATCAACCCCAAATTAATTCATGTCAGCTGAAGCAGGGCAGGTGTGCTGCCTTTCCCCCCCCATAATCTACAGTGATGAACCAGAGGGTGGCAGTGATGTACCAGAGGGTGGCTGTGATGTACCAGAGAGTGGCATGGGTGAACCAGAGGGTGGCAGTGGTGAAACAGAGGGTGCTGTGATGAACCAGACGTAGAAACAACATAGTCGCTACCGTTGCGACCCGACAAGTAAGTTTGCGTTTGCGAACTGGTACAAAACCCTTGCGAACTGGCAGAAACACTTGCGAACACAAAAAAAAGAAAAAATCTACAAATTTGTGAGAGTTCGTGGATTTTGCGGATTGCGAATTCGTGAATACGCAAATTCGCGAACCGCAAATTCGCAAAATTCGCCCATACTTAGTCCTACTCCCCGCAGTCTCGGGGAGCGGCACCCCATGGGTTTTAAAAAAATATATATGTTTTGAGCTCTCTCTCTCTCTCTCTCTCTCCCTGTACACATCACGGGGAACACCACCTTTCTAGGTCAGTAATATGTAAAATGACCTTCCAGCTCCGGGTACCTGCATTGTCTGGGGTTTTTTATTATTGTTGGGAGGGTGGGCTTGATAATTCGTCCTTGTTAATTCCAATAGAAGCCTATGTTCTGGTGTTAACATGGGCTTCTATGGGAAATAACAAGGCCGTAATATCAAGCTCATTATCGCCGTTTTATCGGCAGTTTCCTGCCAATAAAACGTCGATAATTTTAACACCGGTCCTTGATAATATGCACCTAAGTTTACTGGTAAAAAAAAGAGCAATATGCCATATTATCAACAAAAGGCAATACATTATCGCCGCTTTTATCGGCAGGAAACTGCAGATAAAGCAGCGATAATGGGCTTGATAATACAGCCTTGTTATTTCTCATAGAAGCCCATGTTAACACCAGAACATAGGCTTCTATGGAAATTGACAAGGGCCTATTATCAAGCCCATTATCGCAGCTTTATCAGCAGTTTCCTGCCAATAAAAGCGGCGATAATGTATCGCCTTTTGTTGATAATATGCCCCTTCATTTCTAGGATAGTATGTAAAACTTTCCTTTTTTTGTGTAGCAGTACTCTACGCATGCACAGCCTCGTTTCGAAGCCCAAATTTTTTTACTTTTTCTTCAAGTTCAACAAGCAAACCTTTCATTATTTCAGGTAATAAATTTGTTGCTTTATTTTCCCGGGTCGTGTGTGTCATCCGCTGCTGTACTTTTGTAATATATTAATAATAATTTTTTTAATGTTTATTTGAAAGGTAGTGCCGAGGTGCCAAACGTTGATTACGTACTCCGTCCACCGCCATTTTAGTAGTTTTTCACCATTATTTTAATTATATCTGTTACTTAGAACTCAGTAGTTTTCAATCCTAGTCTTGAATATCTTACTATAGTATTTCAACATTATTTTTATTGTGGACCGTCATACCCCTCCCCCACAAAATAAAAAAAGTATGTAGTTTTTTTTTAATTAACTTTTATTAAATCAATAAATGTAACCAAAACTGAATTATAACTATATTAGAAGCAACTAGAAAAATAACTTTAACAACAAACAATATTATAAACAAATTGTTAAATGGACTCCAAAAGATGTCCGATTGGCAATCTGCAAAACAAAAAAGAAAATTAGAGTTTAGAATGATGTAGATGTGAGTAAATGAGCTGAAGCATTACAAGTTTTGGTAACTGTACGGTTTTACGTGTACAGTGTGCCTCGTACATTTCAGTTCTGTTATACTGCCGCGTTCAAGTGGTGTCTATATGGAAGTGCCTACTGCTTTACTGACGCCCGTTACGCCGACTTATTTCTAATGCATTGGTATGAAGGTTTTGCAGATCTAGGCCTCTGTGCTTACCGTTGTACAAACACTGCGGCCAAACTCTTCAGCCAGTTGAATTCACAACTTCTTTTGAACAAATCTTCTACACATCCAAGCAGACAGCAGTGTCTATAAGTTTAAGAGAGAAAGAGAAGTGATGTCACAGAGAATGAGAGAGAGAAAGAGAGAGAAAACAACATTAAAACTGTGTCGCAGAGTCTGGAGTTAAGATTTTTTCTTGAAAAGTCAGACGTAGATTTACAAGCTCCTTGCATCCCTTTACCCATGTTAAAAGTGACTCAAAAGTGGCGTAATAAGGTTGTGGATCTGTTTTTCAGACTGTTGTAACCTATCTGTTGTCACTGCTCGGAGGTGATTATAGATTTTACAGAGAAGCTGCTGTACACTACGCACTCTGGGGCATATTATCAAGCGTGGGCAACAAAATTAATGCCACTTTATTGGCAGGAAAGTGCTGCTAAAGTGGCGATAATGGGTTTGATAATATGCTCTATGGAATTCCAATCGAAGCTCATGTTAGATGTCCTTATCATCTAACATGAGCTTCAATTGGAATTCCATAGACTAGTTGTGGTAGGGTGTTTTTTAAATTAAACTGTGTACTCTGGTTACAAATTTGTTGAGTGTAGAAGTATATATTTTTTTTGTATTTTGTATTCTATCATAATTGTGCTGACTTTTCTGCTTTAGCGTGCAGTACTATATTATTTTATAAAATGTATAACAAACTGTTGAAATCATGTTTGAAATTAGAATGGAAGCATGTAAGCTGCTCTCTTTGAGGAATAGCAATGCCGGCTCCCGAATGATGCAGGCAGCCGGCTGGTACCGTGGTGGATTTGGGGCTCTACCTACGGTCTTGAATGTTATATTTGAGGCTTGGTGGATGGGGTGTCCGGTGATTGTAAAAAATGAGTGAAGTATGCTATTTTTTTTTTACATATATTTATTGTGCACGTACAGTGCGAATTTTGAAAGTTGTTCCATAAGTGTACGTAAGCACTTTGTGCTTTTTACAGCGGTGGTAGGAACAAGTTTATTCTTCCTCTTTTAAAGGATAAGGGATTTTTACAGATTAAGCCAGCTTTACTTTATCTGCAATTAATGGAACTCCCTGTGATTATGTTTGGGGTTGCAGATTTCTGTGTGGTAGCTGTTCACAGTAGGAAACTTAGACTGGCGGTCAAATCGGTGCCATAGTACCTAACGCATTAAGTAACAATGAAGTGATGAACTGAACTGTTTTTAACGTGGAAACACACTCTTAACTTGTTTTTACTATCAAATGATGTAAATTTGGCACTATTTTATTATTGTATAGTATGCTTTTATGATTTTTATTAATCAAATAAAGTGAGTTTTGACTTGACTTGACTTGACTGGAATTGACAAGGGCCTATTATCAAGCCCATTATCGCCACTTTAGCTGCAGTGTCCTGCCGATAAAAGCGGCGATAATGTATCGCCCTTTACTGATAATATGGCACTGACGGGCATATTATCAAGGACCTGTGTTAAAATTATCGACATTTTATGGGCAGGAAAATGCCGATAAAATGGCAAAAATGGTCTTGATAATACGCCCTTGTTAATTCCCATGGAAGCCCATGTTCTGGTGTTACCATGGGCTTCTATGGGAATTAACAAGGGTGTATTATCAAGCCCAGATGCGGCCCATGGAGGGAGTTGCGGTGGGACAGGCGGGGTGGGGGTGATAAACAACGGAATCTGGATGATTGTAGGTAAGTAAACAATTAAATTAATAAAACAAATTTTGGGCCATGTTATCAACAACATAAGGCAATACATTTTCGCCGGTTTTATCGGAAGGAAACTTGATAATATGCCCTTGTGAATTCCCATAGCAGCCCAGGTTAACACCAGATCCTGGGCTGGTATGGGAATTTACAAAGGCCTATTATCAAGCCCATTATCGCCGCTTTATCGGCAGTTTCCTGCTGATAAATGCGGCGATAATGTATCGCCTTATGTTGTTGATAATATGCCCCTTCGTTCCATGCCCTGCATCGCATTTTGCACCATCAGGATTCAAGCAAACCGGGCCGAAGACGGCTGTAATGCCAGAAACCGGTCCCCGGGAGCTTGTTTCCTTCCCAGTGTAAGAATTGGCTTTTGTAGTTTGGTTTGCCCTGTTCCCATCATACACTGGGACAGGAACAGACTAATTTGCATACAGCCAGGTTCTGAAACTGGGATGGTGCAGTGAGCTAAAAAACGGTGTTGGATCTAGCCCTGATCTCTTGACTGGGTGAGAGCTTTCTGCTTAAATCAGAGACTCTGTCCCTCACCACCCCTTGTTGTAAATATTTTTGTCCACCCTAAGCGTGGAAGGGTATTCTCAGATGTGAGACCCTTGCTCATTGCACCATCAGGATTCAAGCAAACCGGGCCGAAGACGGCTGTAATGCCGGAAACCGGTCCCCGGGAGCTTGTTTCCTTCCCAGTGTAAGAATTGGCTTTTGTAGTTTGGTTTGCCCTGTTCCCATCATGCACTGGGACAGGAACAGACTAATTTGCATACAGCCAGGTTCTGAAACTGGGACGGTGCAGTGAGCTAAAAAACGGTGTTGGATCTAGCCCTGATCTCTTGACTGGGTGGGAGCTTTCTGCTTAAATCAGAGACTCTGTCCCTCACCACCCCTTGTTGTAAATATTTTTGTCCACCCTAAGCGTGGAAGGGTATTCTCAGATGTGAGACCCTTGCTCATTGCACCATCAGGATTCAAGCAAACCGGGCCGAAGACGGCTGTAATGCCAGAAACCGGTCCCCGGGAGCTTGTTTCCTTCCCAGTGTAAGAATTGGCTTTTGTAGTTTGGTTTGCCCTGTTCCCATCATGCACTGGGACAGGAACAGACTAATTTGCATACAGCCAGGTTCTGAAACTGGGATGGTGCAGTGAGCTAAAAAACGGTGTTGGATCTAGCCCTGATCTCTTGACTGGGTGAGAGCTTTCTGCTTAAATCAGAGACTCTGTCCCTCACCACCCCTTGTTGTAAATATACTATTCTTAACTTAGGGCTCGTTAGGGTTAGCAGTATTGTATTGCATGTGTTTGAGCGGGGGGCTGTTTGTGGGGGGGTTTGCGAGTCTTGGAGCGATGCTGGCTATGAATACTTTTGCTTGCTTGCAAGTGGTTTGAATACAATCCACGGTGGGTAAGGGGGGATTTGGGCCTACTTTACTTTCAAAGTACGTTTTGTCGCCATTTTTCTACTAGGCCTCGTTTTTTGAGATCTGATTGGGGGTCTTCTACCTTTTTGCAACTAGGTTTAGTAAGGGTCTGGGAGCACTGCTGGGAACGTCTAATTGTGTGCTAAAACACAGTTTACAGTACACCTAGCTTGAGGGGAAAGATCCGCTAAATTAATTCGCCCATACTTATTTATCCTTCAAAAGGAGACTCAGACAGAGTACGCACTTTCAAAAATATTGTACTGTCTATTAGGAAACTCAAAGTGTGACTTTTTGCACTACACAGTGTACATACCTTATATTTATTTGTCAGTGGTGTTCTAATATCACTTCCTGTTTTTCCATCAATAATTACAGGCCGGGTTTCAGTCTGTGCAATGGGAAAAAAAGGATGAAGTCAGGCTTCACATTAGCGAGCCGCAATTCAGCATCCGCCAGGCAGGCAGTGGACAGGGTGTCTTCTGGTCACCAACATTGATGGACGGAGCGTCAGATGGAATGGAGGAGTCCTGCTAATAAGAGGAATGGTTTGATGCATGCAACTTACCAAATTCAACAGGACAACTACAACAACATACAGATACAGTATCCGTTCTTTTCTAATTATCTTTTAAGTAATGTTATTGCTGTGAACTTCTATGAGTGTGACTCTGCATTTCTTTGATCTCTGCTTCTCAATTCATCCCTACAGCCATTCTATAGGTTTTACTTCTGCTATTTTTTAAACCTAATTTAATGTAAGAAGTGTTTCTCTGAGTGCAGAGATAGGCAAGTGAAAACGCTGCAGCCCTGTACTGTTGCATTCTTTCATTCACGGTTGTCGAAAGTACTACTTACTTTTCAGTAACCATGCATGCAGTAGTGCATGCACTTCCTTTATGTCACTTAAAAGATTTATGGTTAGCTTTGTACCCAAAGATTTCTTTATCTTCAATTATTGTTTGTACATGCTGTGCTTTTTTTTCTTCTCTCAACAAAACATTCCCATCCTATTTCCAAATCCTAACCCTTTTCCCCCGGGCTGTTTAGTTTTGATTGATGTGTGACTAAATGACAGCAATAATTCAGCACACTTGCTGGGGAAGATAAGGTCATAGCAACAGGCTGGTGAAGGAATCCGAGGATATATTCTATTCTTACTCAGCTTGACACTTAGTCACTATTGGCAAATGAAAGCAGATTTTCATGTGCGCCATCAACTTGATTGGTCATCAAGAACATCCTCCTCCTAGACGTGGCAAATTATTACTCTGCTGTGTCCTTCACCTTCTGTGCTATTTCTTGTAGTAGTAGCCAATGTCAAAGAAATTCAACGCAAGTATTATTTATACTTTCAATACTTTACCATTTGTTAGGCTACATTGTGGCACTGTTCTAGTGTACTGTCACCTGTTATATTCTCTATCGTACCGTTCTAATGCTACGGTAAGGACAAACAAGGTTTCATTTTCTTTTTTTCAGATGCTGCAACTGCCACTGTGTAACACCGCAAGTACCACCGCAATGATGACATTTCATCCACCCAGGATTGCCAACCTTAATCGCCATTGCGCGTGCAGCCAGCCCTGTGCCTAGCCCTATTTCCAAACACAAACTACAGGTAAGATAAGCATTTGGGGGGAGGTACTATAATGGAGTTATAGGAGAGACGAGAGACTGAAGGTCCTAGGACTATTGAATTCACTTACTCTGTGAGAGGCACTTAGTTTTGAAAACATTTGGGCCATTAGTACTTACACAAGTTGAATCAAGATGCCACTTAAGTTTCTGGACTGTTAAACCCCCGCCCACCAGCCTCAAAAGCAGTAAAAAACACGTATGCTAAGATAAAGTTTAAAGTATATTTATATATCCCTAACATTAATATTTTCCCGCAAGACCCAACCCACCCCCCTCCCGAACCCCAACGAATGTCCCTGAAAACTAAGTCCAAAAAAATAGAAAACCCAACTCCCAATTCCCACCCCCCAGAAGTCTTTATAAAAGGGGCAAGGGACAGTCTCCTCCTACTGCTGGCTGCTGTTGACTTTTTGGGCCAGGTCGGAATGCTCCTTGCGGAGGGTCTCGAGCAGGGTTTTGGTGTTGAGGAGCTCCTGCTCGAGGTAGGAATCCCTCAGGGAAAGGCGGTGTATCCATTTTTTGGTACTGCTGTGGGAGGCAGCTGATTTCTTTGCTGCTCGGCGGTGGCAGGTGGCTGCGGTACCCCGGCTCTGTACCGCAGGAGACCTGCTGCACTGACTGGCTGACCAAGCGAGCGCGGAGGAGGATGCAGGTGTCGCCGTCAATGTTGTTGACGTACTAGTCTGCGTGTCCTCCTCCTCCTGGGCCACCAGCCGCCGATATTCGGCAACAGTGGCCTCTAGCCTCCATTGCCGGGCCCTTTTAGCCAGCTCCTTCCGTGTTGGTTTGGAAGGAGCATCTATATGAAGAAAGAAAGACATAGTCTGTAACCAATGCTCTTTAGGATTTACACAAAATGATTCAGCAGAAAGTTGTGTCACAGTAGAACTAGCAACTTGCAAGCGCAGTACATAACTATAGTGGCCAGTATCTATTTAACCTCCCACTTCTTCATCCTTGCTCTAACATTATTATGGGAGTTTAAGGAATCAATTCTACGAGCACTATGGACTCACTCCATTAGAGTCGACTATGACAGTACACCAGTCTTATTCTTCTTCTTCTCTCTTGTTTAGTAAAATTGGTACGTTAACTTCTGCAAGCCGTCATAATGCCAGCGTGGTCAACTTGCACCCGAGAAAAACAGAAGCCCGCCATGATGAGTGAGACAGACTTGCGTTACTGTACCAGTCCAGTACATGCAGGTGGTGATGCTCTTACTTTTCTATTATAGGTGGCACTGAGAATACTCTGTTACAAGGGCTACTGCTTAATTAATTTAACTTTCACCCCATGTGCCAATGAATACTAGAAAAGGAAAATGAAGAAAATAAATAATCTGATTATCTATCACTGCATATGGTATGTATCTGCTTACATATGGGATGACTTTAGGTGCTTTGCTTTTTATTGAGTGAACAGGGATACATCCACACATGAATGACCGAGTTCTACTAAACTTATTAACAGAGGTAGTGAGTGGCCATCGTAATAGCCGGATATATGCTGTGCTTGCAATACAAACTGCTGCTACTATTCATGGTAATATTCGGACAAAATTACAACTTCTTTTCCTTGCCTTTCCTACACTGGGACGGACGTGCAGGTGCGGTGTTACATGCTCTTCAAAGTAACACTTAGTTCATCCAGTGACCGTCCACTCTCTCTAGATACACATATGCTATCTAAGAGTCAGATAGTACCATGATCCAGGCATCCATCCATTCAAACTATATGTCAATCATTCTTCGTCATGTCTCTCATCTGGACAAACCTTTATTTTTATCACGGGGAGCACACTATGCAGTCTGCAATCTTAATAAGTAAGGAATATAAGAGCTTACCACTGCCCGCCACTACCGTGGCAACCCGCACAGCAGTTTGGTCCAGCACTTGCACCGCCTCCTCCCAAGAGCTTTCCTCCTCCACCTCCGCGCTGGGCCCAGCACCAGATGTTCCACCTACAAAGTACATTTAAGAATGTTAGATGTCATAGACATACACCACTCACTAGTATTTTGTCTAGGAATGAAGAAATGTGAATACAGAAACCAATCTAATAATTTGGGACTGTCTACTCTAAAGTAAAAATGTCCCTTTTTCCAGGGAAGGGTGTTGTCTTGCTGCACTTTTGGCACAACTGATGAATGCTTGCTTTTTAACACGCACCATTTTTCTCATAACAGACAGAAGCTTCACTTCTAAGAACAAATCATCATCATCACCACTAGGATAGAGGGACCAACGATTTAGCACCAAAAAGAAAAAATAAATTTCAAACCAGGTGAGGGCTCGGCTCGCCCACAATAAATGTGTGAAATAAATCACTATAAGCACTTTTCCATTTTTAATCAACCGTACTTTATGTTTTATGACAAGCTTGATTTTAATAAATATTTTTACTTTTAATAAAGCTTTAAAACTTAAATAGAATCTGTGGTTTTTGGTCAAGAGTGAATGAGCAAAAGGTTTTGCAATTTGCAAGCATGAGTCCGTGCCTCTGACACTTCTGTACTCTGACTCCGTACTCTTGTCCTGCGTTGGATAATCATCATTGGGGATCAATCATTGATGAATTCAGGAGCTAAATGACTCTGCCACACTATCTAGTCAGTAAGGAGATTGGGGGTTCTTCAAAGACAGATATAACTGAGGTATGTGGAAAGTCTACCTGCGCCTATCATAATTGATAAACAATGCACTATTTAGAGTCCATAGTTCTGTTTGTGCAGATTTGTCCCTGCAACAGTAGTAGTATGGATTGTCCAAACCAAAAGTAAAGTACTAGTATCTTATTCTTTCTTGGTGGTCATTCATTTTATTGTTGGTAATTGTCAAAGAAGCATAAACATTTAGAAGACTTGAAAAGACATTAAGCACAATCCCAGAGGACTGCACTCAGTGCATAGAGCTATTGCTGACTAGAATGGGAGTTTCGTTTTACACCTTTTGTCAAATGTGCAATGTTAGTTAGCTACACAGACAGACTAATAAGAATAATCTAGTAATACCACAGGGAGACATAGTCGAGGCAGGATAAGAATTTAGATACAGTCTATAAGAGGATCAAAGACGATTTAGAAAAAATTGAATGAGGAATGCTAGGAAAAAATAGGTACTCTATATTAAAATTAAAACTTACCAGGGCCAGCAAAGGAGCCCTCGCCTGACCAATCCTGGCTTTGTTCAGCAGCAGCAGCAGCCTCCTCCAATGTCCTCTTGCGCCTGGGGGGATCTGATCTACAACATGAAAGAAAGAAAGACCAGAAAACATGGATGATATTTGTCAACCAAATCAAACATTTCAAAAGAACAATAACAAAATATTTTGGCGAAATAGCAAATAGACAACTATTCCACAGGATATATTGACCTATCTCATGTGGTCTACTATGATATTAGTATTGCTTGATTTGCGGACCGTCGACTTGGAAAGTTATATAACTCACTAAACAAACTACTAAAAAGGTTCGCCTAGGACTGGCAGGCAGCAGTCCGCAGCACGCGAAGTGACAGACAAAGTCCATCGTGATTGCAGATCAGCGACAACACTAAAACGTTTCCTACTACATTAACCAGTCATTAAAATACTCAAACTATCAATCCACCACCACTATTTCTTCTTATTGCCAGGTGTACAAAGGAAGGACTGGACTTAAGTCTGTAGGGGCAGATTTAGAAGCCACTTGCGGCTCTTTTGCTCCATTGTTGCGTGACTTTTGTGACGCAGCGGCAGAACAAAAGAGGCACCATAGTGCGGCGTATATTAACAACGTGACGCATATGGGAGATGCATCACGTTGTAAAGCCCTGCGCCATCAGGGGGTGTTCCGGCGCAAGGGAGGGCGTTCCTGCGCAGGAACGCATCCTAAAACTGGCTGAGGGAAATCTACAAGATTTCAATCAGTCACTTTTAGGACAATGATGCGTGACTCAAACCCTGCGCCTGCTTGAAGCAGACGTACGGCACCCCAGAGCATTGCTGGAGCTGCGCCATCGTTGCGACGCAACTCCAGCAATGCGCCGCCTTTACGGCACAGATGTGTAACGCTTCGGTGACGTTCTGGGCCCATGGTGCGCTGCATTGTAAATACGGCGCACCATGGGTGGTGGTGGCGTGGCGCACAATTACTGGCGCATCCCTGCTACTTTGCAGGGATGCGCCGGTAATTAAAAATCTGACCTTTAGTGTCTAGCATTACGCTGTTCTTTAAACTACACTCATGCATAATTTCTCAGGCCAATGAAATGAATACAAAATCGAAAACAAATAAGCATAGTAGCAACGCTGCTGAGAAGGAGAGCAGTGCACCTGAAATGCACAGAAGATTTTGAAATATAATTTACCTACAATGTAATCAGCAGCATTATTGCTCTTGGTAAAAAACAAAATTTGCAATATAATAATACACAGAGCAGGAGAAAACAGAGTAGTGAAGAAATAGCTACTACTACTCACCAAGCCCGGGGATCTCGAGGCCGAGCAGGTCGATCAATTCGCGTTCCCGGTCCAGGAGAACCGTCCATCGGTGGGTGGCCTGGTTGTAGGTGCGCCGGACCCGAGAGTGTTGGTACATGGCCCGGCACATCTTCTCCCACTGCTTCCGGCACTCCCGGATCCCATACCCGCTAGCGATCTTGCCGCCTGCCATGATAGTCCTGGGGAGGCGGCGCTGAGCATAAAAAACTAGTGCGGCCACCTCCTCCGCGCTAAAGATCTCCCGGGCTGTGACCTGCTCCCCCCTCAAAAGCCTGCACGGGAGCCGGGCACGGGGTGCGGGACCCTTCCCCTTCTAAGGATGCTTCCCGGCTCCCTTTCCCATGGTCTGGGCAGAAAGGAAGGTAAATATTAAAGAATAAATAGAATAGGGAAGAAGAAAAGAAAAGAGTTTAAAAAAGTAGTTTAAAATTAACCAAAAGTAGCAGAAAACACAAAAATATAGAGCTAGAAAGATAGAGGGATAGATAATAAGTAAAATAGATTAAAAAAAAACTTCAAACAAGCAAAGGATGGCAGAGATTCAGAGAGGATACAGAAAGCATGCCCAGAACCATAGCAATGAATGAGAAACAAGATGGCCGTGCCCGTTCACGACCGCATGGGGAAAGTTCGCGCGAGATTTTCCTCGCGATCACACACAAACTTGTACTAGCGAGCCACACACTTTGCGAGATTACACATAGCGCCCGGAAATGGAAATACGTCATGCAAAGAAGATGGCCGCGCTCGTGAATGACTGTGACGGTAACTTTGTGCCGTTGCGCTACAAGCGGCTCGCTAAAACGCACAAAACCTTGCGAACTAACGCACAAATTCGCGGCTTCCGAATTCGATCTCGCGCAAATTCGCGCCCCGCGAATCCCGCGAAATTGCAGAAAAACGAGTTTTGCAAAACTGAAAGCACTCAGCAGGTTCAAAAGTTCAAACTCATCATTAGTAACCATTCCCTGTTGTGCTTCCTGAGGGACCCCTCCAGAGTTCAGTTGCCTACTTGCAACTATTCTATGACCCTGCTCTGACCCTCACAGCAGGCTCATAGAATAGCTACAAGTAGGCCACAAAGGTCCTGTGATAAAAAATTGCACTGCAACAGAAAGCATATTACAGATAAGGAAGCAGGTGCCAGACTGGAAGTTTAAATTCAGTGACACATTAATCAACCCCAAAATAATTCATGTCAGTTGAAGCAGGGCAGGTGTGCTTGCTTTTCCCCCCCATAATTTACAGTGATGAACCAAGTCAAGTCAAGTCAAGTCAAAGAATTTATATAGCGCACTACATACCCAGAGGGTTTCAAGGCGCTTAGGGAGGGGAGGAGGATTACTTGTCGAATATCCATGTTTTAAGTTGCTTTCTGAATGCTAGGTGGTTCTGGGTAAGGCGAAGGTAAGTGGGGAGTGAGTTCCATGTTTTAGCAGCCAGGTATGAGAAGGATCTGCCTCCCATGGTGGTCTTGTTGATGCGAGGTACAGTGGCGAGGGCTTTGCTGGAAGAACGTAGTTGGCGGGAGGGGGTGTAGAAGGACAGTCGAGAGTTGAGGCATTCTGGTCCGATGTCGTAGAGTGATTTGTGTGCGTGGGTTAGCATTCGGAAAGTGATCCTCTTATTGACGGGTAGCCAGTGGAGGTCTTTCAGGTGACCAGAGATGTGTTCGTTGCGCGGGATGTCTAGTATGATCCTGGCTGAGGCGTTTTGGATTCGTTGGAGTTTCTTCTGGAGTTTTGCGGTAGTACCTGCGTAGAGGGTGTTTCCGTAGTCCATTCGGCTCGTGACCAGAGCATGGGTGACTGTTTTCCTGGTTTCGGTTGGGATCCAGCGAAATGTTTTTTTGAGCATGCGAAGAATGTTGAAGCAGGATGAGGATACGGCGCTGACTTATCTGTTCATTGAGAGTGAAGAATCCAGGATGACGCCTAGGTTCCGTGCGTGGTCTGTCGGGATGGGTGCTTTTCCAAGGGCTTCCGGCCACCAGGAGTCGTCCCATGCAGAGGGGGATGTACCTAAGATGAGGACTTCTGTTTTATCTGAGTTCAGTTTCAGACGGCTGAGTTTCATCCATTCGGCAACTTCTTTCATTCCTTCGTGTAGGTTAGTTTTGGTGGTGCTTGGGTCATTGGTGAGAGAAAGGATTAGTTGAGTGTCGTCCGCGTAAGAGATGATGTTGAGGTTGTGTTGGCGGGCGATGGCACGAGGGGGCTCATGTATACGTTGAAGAGGGTGGGGCTGAGTGAGGATCCTTGTGGTACACCACAGATGACTTCAGTGGCCTCGGACTTGAATGGTGGAAGGCGGACTCTCTGGGTTCTTCCGGTGAGGAACGAGGTGATCCATTCAAGTGCTTTTCCATGTATTCCGATGTTATTGAGGCGTTGTAAAAGGGTGCTGTGGCAGACTGTGTCGAATGCTGCAGAGAGGTCGAGGAGGATGAGGGCGACTGTGTCTCCATTGTCCAGTAGAGTTCGAATATCGTCTGTTGCTGCGATGAGGGCGGTCTCAGTGCTGTGTTTTGCTCGGAAGCCAGATTGTGAGGGGTCGAGGGATTTGTTGGCTTCGAGGAAAGCGGCGAGCTGGTTGTTGACAGCTTTCTCGATTACTTTGGCCGGGAATGGAAGGAGCGAAATGGGGCGGTAATTTTTGAGTTCGGTGGGGTCCGCTGTGGGTTTTTTCGGAAGGGCGGTGAGTTCGGCGTGTTTCCAGTTTTCCGGGAAGGTGGCGGAGTTGAAGGAGCAGTTGATGACGTCTCGGAGGCGCGGTGCTATGACGGAGTCGGCTTTGTTGAAGATGTGGTGAGGACATGGGTCTGTGGGGGATCCTGAGTGGATAGAGTTCATCAGGCGGATGGTGTCCTCAGTGGAGATTGGGTTCCAGTCGTTAAGGGTGTTCACGGGGGGAGAATGTTCAGCAAATGGTTGGGTGGGTTGGTCTCCGGGTTGGTTGTCGAAGCTGTTTTTGTTGTGGAAGAATGAGGCTAGGGAGTCGCAGAGGGCTTGAGAGGGGGTGATGTCGTTGGAGTTGGCCGAGGGATTGGAAAATTCCTTGACGATGTTGAAAAGTTCCTTGCTGTTGTGGGCGTTGTTGTCGAGTCGATCCTTGAATGCTGTTTTCTTGGCCTTTCGGATTAGTTGGTGGTGAGTGCGGGTGGCGTTTTTGAAGGCGTCCTTGGTGCTAGTGGTTGGGTCTTTTTTCCAGGCCTTTTCAAGGGAGCGGCAGAGTTTCTTGGACTTCTTGAGATCATCGTTGAACCATGAGGCCTTCTTGTTGCCAGGTTTGCTTTGGCGTTTTTTCAGAGGTGCTAATGTGTCGGCGGTGTTAGATAACCATAGGGTGAAGTTGGCGGCGGCTTGGTCTGGGTTAGAAGAGTGGGCTGGGGTGTTTAGAAGGAGCGATGAGGAGATCTGGTCGATGGTGATTTTGTTCCAGTTTCTCTGCAGAGTTGGTTGGAGGTGGTTGATGGGTTTTGGCTTGTTGTAGGTGAAGTGAACGCAGTTGTGGTCAGTCCAGAGGAGATCCGTAGTGTGGCTGAAGGAGACATGATTGCTGGAGGTGAAGATGGGGTCGAGTGTGTGACCTGCGATGTGGGTGGGGGAAGTGACCAGTTGTTTAAGTCCGAGGTTGGCGAGGTTGTCCAAGAGGGTGGTGGTGTTGCGGTCGTTGATCTTTTCAAGGTGAAAGTTGAGGTCTCCCAGAAGGATGTAGTCTTTGGAGGGGAGTGCGTGTGGAGTGATGAAGTCCGTGATGTCTTCACTGAATTTTGCGCGGGGTCCTGGTGGTCTGTGAAGGAGGGTGCCTCTGAGTGTGGTCTTGGGGTCGATGTGGATCTGGAAGTGAAGGTGTTCGGAGTTGGCGAGGTTGGCGTCAGAGCTGGTTGAGATGCGGATTGATTTCTTATGGACGATAGCGATTCCTCCTCCTGTGTGGCCGGTGCGGTCCTTGCGAGTGATCTTATAGTCTTCAGGGATGGCAATGTTGATGTCTGGGGCGGAGGAAGCGTTCATCCATGTTTCCGTTAGGAAGGCGACGTCTGGAGAGATGGTGTCTAGTAGATTCCAAAGGTCAATGGCGTGTCTGTGGACCGAGCGGGTGTTAAGAAGGATGCATTGTAGGTGGTTGGGGTCGGGAATCTGTGGTGTGGTCGTAGCGGAGATGTTGTCGGTGCCGCTGAATTTGCAGGAGTAGCAGGAGAAAGGTCCATGGGTGTGTCCAGGAGCGGCTTGGACGCAGTTGGGGGCGCAACCGGGGTTAAGGGCTAGGAGGGTGGCGGCATCGTAGGTAATGCAGGAGGTCTGGGCAGCGCGAGGGGCAGGGGGTCTGGCGCTGGGCGCGGTCCAGGCGCGGACGGGCGTAGACGGGCTTACCTTTGGCGCACCTTCGGCGCGGATTGGGCGCGGTCGCTGCGCGTAAACGCTGCGCGCGGGAACTACTGTCATTTATGGATTGTGGAGGGGGAGGGGCGAGGGCGGCTCAGCTGGGAGGCGGGGCGGGCTCTACAAGCCGACAACAACCAACAAAATGGAGGAGGGGGGAGCACAACAGAGCGCTTGGGGAGAACGCGCTAACACAGCACAAAAGTACAATTTACGATCCAAATCTCAATGCAAGCAAAGCGGCAGCCAGGCAGAGCAATGGGTGAAAGTGAGGAGGCAAAATCAATAAAAAGCACTGCTGAAGGTGGCAGTGATGTACCAGAGGGTGGCATGGGTGAACCAACGAGTCGCAGTGGTGAAACAGAGGGTGCTGTGAACCTGTGATGATGAACCAGATGTAGAAACAACATAGTCGCGACCGTTGTGAGCCGACAAGTAAGTTTGCAATTGCGAACTGGTACAAAACCCTTGCGAACTGGCAGAAACCCTTGCGAACACAAAAAAGAAAAAAATCCGCAAATTCGCGAGAGTTCGTGGATTTTGCGGATTAAGAATTTGCGAATACGCAAATTTGCGAACCGCGAATTCGCAAAATTCGCCCATGCTTAGTTTTTAATACCCTCCACTAAACCATACCGACACTCATAATGATACTCTAAAAACCAACTAATAACCCATATCGACACTCATGTAGCTAGTCACCAACCCATGCAGCCACTTATACACAAAGTGAGACATTGATACAGATATTTTCATATTTAAACATTACTTGCTAATACATGTATTCACTAAGATACACTTAATAAGTCAGTTATACAATCATTTTTACAAAAAAACATCCATTTAGACACTTTTTTACAGATTTATTCTTCCATCGAACTTTAGATATACATATATAAAACATATTTATTTTTCTGAAAGACACACATTCACTGGATGATGTCATCAGTGATGTCATTTGAGATGTCATCAGTGATGTCATGAATGATGTAATATGAGATGTCATCAGGTGCGCATTTCGGGGAGCGCAAGTTATTGTTAGCTGAACTAACTATAACGGGGGAATTTCAATGGCTTTGTATGAGTGAAATGTCCAGCTAACTATAACGTGTGAAACCTATGGTTGTTTCAGTGAATATATATATATATATATATATATATATATATATATATATATATATATATATATATATATATATATATATATATATATATATATATATATATTCACTGAAAAAACCATAGGTTTCACACCAGTTATAGTTAGGAATTAGCATTTAAAAAACCTATTAAATTCACTGAAAAAACCATAGGTTTCACACCAGTTATAGTTAGCTGGAAATTTTACTGATATAAAACCATTAAAATTCCCACGTTATAGTTAGATGGACTCACTATAACTTGCGCGTGCAATGCACTGCTGATGACATCACATATTACATCACTCATGACATGGTCAGTGACATCACTCATGACATCACTGATGACACCATCCAGTGAATGTGTGTCTTTCTGAAAAATAAATATATTTTATATATGTATATGTAAAAGTTGATGGAAGAATAAATGTTTAAATAAGTGTCTAAATGGATGGTTTTTAAAAATTGATTGGTTAACTGGCTTAATAAGACATCATCAGCAGTGCATTGCACGCGCAAGTTATAGTGAGTCCATCTAACTATAACGTGGGAATTTCAATGGTTTTATATCAGTAAAATTTCCAGCTAACTATAACTGGTGTGAAACCTATGGTTTTTTCAGTGAATTTAATAGGTTTTTTAAATGCTAATTCCTAACTATAACTGGTGTGAAACCTATGGTTTTTTCAGTGAATTTCATAGGTTTTTTAAATGCTAATTCCTTTGTATATCGAGTTTCTAACCTTTTTTTTTTTTTACAATTTGCTGTTTTTTTTTAAGTATTCATTTTTTTTATATAATTTTTTTCTTTTGCGCTCTGGGTGCGCGCTCCGGGAAGCTTTCAGCTAAGCTCTCCAGTAAGCTTTTCCGAGAGCTCATCTGAAAGCGCACCCAGAGCGCAACTGTCGTTCGTGAAAAAAAATATGAATCAAAAGTTAATAATAATGCAAAACATTTCGTACCATACAAATAAAAATAGTTTTTTTTAATAAGGAAAATGATTATGCATTTCTATAAAAGATTGATGACGTCACTTCGGCGCGCAACGTAAGTGCCCTCGGAAGCGCCTACGTTCGCGGCGCATAAACGCACGCAAAAGCGCTTACAATCGTGCCACGTTTGCGCCCCGGAAGCGCCTACGATCGCGCTGCGTAAACGCACCGGAAGTGCTCCGGAGCGCGCAGCGTAAACGCGTCGGGTCATGTGACCCTATAATAACACTTTTCATTGGTTGCTAACAGTTTTTTTTTACAATGAATGAAATCCCCACCCATTTCCTTCACTTCTTCTTTCACTTTTGTGACTGAAAGACCTGCCTTTTTTGCTGTTCCATATTCCTTGATTAATCATGGCTGCCAGACCATCCAGCAGTGAAGATGACTCCAATGATTTCATTGACGAAGAGCCTCCTCAGCCGAAGGTCAAAGAACATTTCATCTGGAAATTTTTTAAGTTTCCAGCAGACCAGAAGAAGGTGAATGCACCAAAAGTAGAGTGCAGGATCTGCAAACAGGTCCTGTCACGGGGTAACCCCCCAAAAAAATACTCTTTTGGCAACTTCACCATGATTCGCCATGTGGAGAGGAGGCACCCCCAGAATTTTGCCCGGGAAAGTGTCAGGGCTCTGGCACAAGAGGTTCCCAGAGATGGGGCCTCTACATCAACAGGAGGAGCAACTTCTTCTGGGAGAGAACAATCACAGGAGCAGGTAGCAAACATACAACCTGCATTTAACCATGGGGTCATCAAATGCAGATACTGCAATCAACTCCTCACCTATGGGGAGCAAAGTGTCCTGCTCATGGTTCGAGCATTGGAGAACCATCGCTGCCCTTCCCACCCCTAATTTTTTTCTTTTCTTTTTGCTCCTGTTGAGCAGTTTCCATTTCCTGTTTTTGTTCCTGTTCAGTTAAAAGAAGAAAACCAAAAGTTCTTTTCAGAACTACCTCCAATTCTCATCAAAGAGCTATATTCTTAAAAAATGAAGAGTAAGTGAAATATAGTGCATTGATAATTGAAAGGAGAATGAGTAAGAAAG
Organism: Lissotriton vulgaris; assembly: GCF_964263255.1. Classification (NCBI taxonomy): domain Eukaryota; kingdom Metazoa; phylum Chordata; class Amphibia; order Caudata; family Salamandridae; genus Lissotriton; species Lissotriton vulgaris. Next base: position 649,540,853 of record NC_141696.1, on the reverse strand, counting down.
AACAGAAAGGTATGAGAGGTGAAAGGAAGTGAAGTAGGAGGAATGAAAGAAGGTGAGTGTTAGAAAAGAAAGTTATGACACAGTGAATAAACTGGAGGCCTCATTTCTGAAAAGTGACGCATCGCTACGTGAAAACAGCGATGCGTCACTTTTCTGGACGCACTCCTTATGACATTCCAGATATGTCATATTTAATATATGACTAATCAATTCGCAAGGAGTTACAGATATGTCAGTATTTCTGGCGTATCTGTAAACACAAAAGTAACGCATTGCAGGAGTGCGTCACAAAAGTGACGCAACTCCAGTAATGTGTCCTTTCACATGGAAAAAGCACCATGTGAAAGGTTTGCTGTGAAGCAGGCGCAAGATTTTGGCGCAACAGCATCCTAAAAGTGACGCACTGCGTCATTATTACCAAGCTTTTTGCAAGGAACACCCCCTCTGCATGCATTATACATGATACTATTTTTTAAAAAGTGACGCATCTAGGTACATGGGCCACTTTTTAAAACTCTGCGCCACATTGTATCTGCATCAGGTATAATGTATGCAGAGGGGGCAATCCCTCGCAAAAAGCTTGGTAATAACGACGTACTGAAATCTATGAGATTTCTCTGCGTCACTTTTAGGATGCTGTTGCGTCAAAATCTTGCGCCTGCCTCGCGTCACTTTCATGTTTACAGATATGTGAGAAATACTGACGTATCTGTAACTCCTTGCAACATGATTCATCATACATTAAATATGACACATCTGGAATGTCATAAGGACTGTGGACAGAAAAGTGACGCATCACACCAGCAGTGTAATAAAATGTGCCTCGTTGCACTATATTTAAAGGATGCAACAGCATCCTAAAAGTGACGCAGTGAAATCTCAAACATTTCACTGCGTCGCTATTACAAAGCTTTTTGTGGGGGAACACCCCCTCTGCATGCATTATACCTCACGCAGATATAATGTGGCGCTTGATTTTAAAAAGTGACCCATCTACCTAGATACGTCACTTTTTAAATATAACGCAACGAGGCACATTTTTTTACACCACTGGTGCGATGCGTCACTTTTCTGTGCGCACTCCTTATGACATTCCAAGTAACGCATTGCTGGAGTGCATCACAAAAGTGACGCAACTCCAGTAATGCGTCCTTTCAAATGGGGAAAGCAGCATGTGAAAGGTCTTGCCTCAGTCTAACACCTGCTGTAAAGCAGGCACCAGATTTTGACGCAACAGCATCCTAAAACTGACGCAGTGAAATCTCAAAGATTTCACTGCGTCGCTATTACAAAGCTTTTTGCGGGAGAACACCCCCTCTGCATGCATTATACCTGACGCTATTTTTAAAAAGTGACGCATCTAGGTACATGGGTCACTTTTTAAAACTCTGCGCCACATTATATCTGCGTCAGGTATAATGTATGCAAAGGGGGCATTCCCCCGCAAAAAGCTTGGTAATAACGACGTACTGAAATCTATAAGATTTCTCTGCGTCACTTTTAGGATGCTGTTGCGTCAAAATCTTGCACCTGCCTCGCATCACTTTTATGTTTACAGATATGTCAGAAATACTGACGTATCTGTAACTCCTTGCAACATGATTCGTCATACATTAAATATGACACATCTGGAATGTCATAAGGAGTGCGCACAGAAAAGTGACGCATAACACCAGCAGTGTAATAAAATGTGCCTCGTTGCACTATATTTAAAAAGTGACGCATCTAGATAGATGCGTCACTTTTTAAATATTGCATAACAATGCGCATTTTTTTACACCGCTGGTGCGTCACAAAAATTGACGCACAGGAGGCGCAAAACTAACAGCGCAAGGCCTTCATAAATATGGTCCTGGATTTTCCCCGTGCTTCGCCGGTGCGCGTACCATGCGCTTCCCCCGCGCAAAACGAAAAAAAAAATGTTATGCCCTGCAGGACCCTATTTTAGTCCCTACATCAAACCTAGGGGGTCAGAGGGGGTCTACTCTTCCCCCTTATGGTCATTTGCCCCTTTTTTTTTCAAACCCCTTGTGTCTCGATTTTACCGAGACACAAGATGGCGGCCGCTCCAGACTGTTTAGAATGTTTACAGACACCCAAGAGCCAATCAGCTTTCTGCGCGCAAGTCGCGTGTCGCGCCAGGAGCGCACTCAAGTGCGCGCACCGGAGAGCGCCTATAGATATATATATTTTTTTGAACCTAAATTACTCAAAATCCACTGGAGCACATATCTTGAGACATAGCAAAGGCACATCGGGCTACCAGTCCCTACAATTTTGCCAAGTTTGGTGTAAATCCATTCAGCCGTTCAGGCTAAAAGTGAAATTGACCGCCCTATGGAAATTAACATGGGGAAAATGCGTTTTGGGACCCCCCTTTTATCTCGGCCCCCGCTTGACGTATCCCCCCCAAACTTTCAGGGAAGGACCGGAGCTCGACGAGGCCATTTTCAGGAAATTTTCAGGCAGATTCGTCAACCGGTGCCAAAGTTATTCCAAATAGAATTTTGAGATTTAACATTGAAAAAAATCCTAACTATAACTACCTACTGGCGACCGCCAGTAGGTAATATATATTACCTACTGGCGGTCGCCAGTAGGTATATATAGTTAGGATTTTTTCTCTATGGGATTTTTGAAAATTCTATGTCTAATCACTTTGGCGTTTGTGGACGGAATTGGCTGACATTTTCAGGAAAATGGAACATTTTGTTTCTGAGCAGCCCCTGACAATTTGGGGGGGTTTCATCAAGGGGGGGCCGAGAAAAAAGGGGGGTCCCAAAACGCGTTTTTCCCATGTTAATTTCCATAGGGCGGTTGGCCTCACTTTTAGCTCGAACGGCTGAATGGATTTGCACGAAACTTGGCAAAATTGTAGGGACTGTTAGCCCGATGTGCCTTTGCTAGGTCTCAATATATGTGCTCCAGTGGATTTTGAGTAATTTAGGTTCAAAAAAATATATATATCTGGGCGGAGCCTAACCACACATCTGATCTGATTGGCTGTCAGCACTTCATCCAAGAAGTGTTGGCAGCCATCTTGGGACCAATATACATGATAGCACCTCATTAAAAAGCATTGTAGTTAATAGAGGGTTTTAGGACTTTAGTTACATTATAAATCATTTGTTGATGGTACCATACTCGTTTTAGGAATTGTGGTGGGTTCTAAGGTGATTTTACCATGTGAAAAAACCTTCTGCTGCGATATCATGAATATTGTTTGAAAGAAAACTAATCTCTCATGATTTTCCCACAGTGGTTTGGAAGGGGATCTATAAGCTAAACTGAAAGCATATTTTCTGTAAATTCACATTATCTTTCTCAGTCATGTGAAAATGAAGTCTGACATTCTCAGTAAAACATGTACATCCAACAAGGACAGAGACTGTCAGTTGATTCCTTTGTGTTCTACTGCAGCCTCCTAGAGTGTTCTAAAGAACAACTAGAGCGCTAACAGTCCTACTTATTACAAAGGTATGGCACACCTGAAGCCATCTTGATTGGAATAAAGTGGTAACTCTTAAAACATTTAATTTAAAAAGAAACAACATGAGGGGGTATATTTTGCCATAGAAAGTATGATTAGTGATGCAGAATGAAAAATTAGGGCACATTTTGAGTGACTTCTCAAATCCTTTTCTATTTCATTAAAACATTCTGACATGCAGTCTCCCAAAATGGCCACCAGAGACAAAAGAGCCCAAATGTAGCCCAAATATCACCCAGATGTAGCCCAAGTATAGCCCAATGACAGAATGTCCCAGAGTGTTCTAAAGAACAACTAGAGCGCTAACAGTCCTACTTATTACAAAGGTATGGCACACCTGAAGCCATCTTGATTGGAATAAAGTGGTAACTCTTAAAACATTTAATTTAAAAAGACACAACATGAGGGGGTATATTTTGCCATAGAAAGTATGATTAGTGCTGCAGAATGAAAAATTAGGGCACATTTTGAGTGACTTCTCAAATCCTTTTCTATTTCATTAAAACATTCTGACATGCAGTCTCCCAAAATGGCCACCAGAGACAAAAGAGCCCAAATTTAGCCCAAATATCACCCAGATGTAGCCCAAGTATAGCCCAATGACAGAATGTCCCAGAGTGTTCTAAAGAACAACTAGAGCGCTAACAGTCCTACTTATTACAAAGGTATAGCACACCTGGAGCCATCGTGATGGGAATAAAGTGGTAACTCTTAAAACATTTAATTTAAAAAGGAACACAATGAGGGGGTATATTATGCAATAGAAGGTATTATTAGTGCTGCAGAAAGAAAAATTAGGGCACATTTTGAGTGACTTTTCAAATCCTCTTCTATTTCATTAAAAAATTCTGACATGCAGTCTCCGAAAATGGCCACCAGAGACAAAAGAGCCCAAATGTAGCCCAAATATCACCCAGATGTAGCTCAAGTAAAGCCCAATGACAGAATGTCCCAGAGTGTTCTAAAGAACAACTAGAGCGCTAACAGTCCTACTTATTACAAAGGTATGGCACACCTGAAGCCATCTTGATTGGAATAAAGTGGTAACTCTTAAAACATTTAATTTAAAAAGGAACAAAATGAGGGGGTATATTTTGCCATATGAATTATGATTAGTGCTGCAGAAAGAAAAATTAGGGCACATTTTGAGTGACTTCTCAAACCCTCTTCAATTTCATTAAAAAATTCTGACATACAGTCTCCGAAGATGGCCACCAGAGACAAAAGAGCCTAAATGTAGCCCAAATATCACCCAGATATACCCCAAGTATAGCCCAATGACAGAATGTCCCAGAGTGTTCTAAAGAACAACTAGAGCGCTAACAGTCTTACTTATGACAAAAGTATGGCACACCAGAAGCCATCTTGATTGGAATGAAGTGGTAAGTCTGAAAACACTCAATTTAAAAAGGAACAACATGAGGGGGTTAATTTTGCCATAGAAAGTATGATTAGTGCTTCAGAAAGAAAAATTAGGGATCATTTTGAGTGACTTCTCAAATCCTCTTCTATTTCATTAAAAAAATTCTGACATGCAGACTGAAACATGCACTTTGAATACCAGCAGCAGACGTCCCTGGTGAGCAGTAGCTTTACTATAGTGATCTAATGTGCTACTAGAGTGCTAACACGTTAAAAAACGCTAAAAACGTTAAGAGATGCACTTTTTGAGCTTGGGCTCTCCAAACTGTGGGAAAACCCCTTAGGGGAAGTATTCCCCAGCAAATCCAGTATTAAAGAACTATATTGGAACCACATTGATCAAAAACTTTGGAGAAGCGTAACCTCGGAATCCTTGGGGGCTAGATTCTTGGAAATTAAACATCAGCCATCCTTAGAAAAATATTGGGATACTATAACTCTCCCAACAGACAGGAAATTATTTTTCCAGTTAAGGGCAGGCTCTCTCCCCTTGAGGTGTATGACGTCCAGTTGGAAGACTGGAGGTAGTGCGTGTTGCCCGTCATGCGGGGCCCCCAATGAAAGCATCGCACATTTTCTATTCTTATGTGTGGCTTATGTAAATCCAAGGAAATCTTGGCTGGCCCCAGTTTGTAGGAATCTCGGTGTACTAAGTGGTGTTGAGGGGCTAAGAATTATTTGTTCTTCCACTGAAATGTTCATTGTAGTCGGAACTGCCAAATATTTGGGGTGGGCATGGTCCCTAAGGAGGAGGGCTCTAGCTACCAGTACCTTCTGATTTCTACATCCTCCCAATTTCCTGTGTACGGTTTTGATTTGTAGATAGCAACTGGGAGATATATATGAATCTTAAATTTAAAATGCGGATAACATGTATGCTATGAATTCTATTGTATAAATCCGGGAATGGTCCGTAACGCGGAGGTTTCTATACTGTAACATGCATGTAGTTTCTGCTTTGTATGAAAAAGCTTATATTAATCCCAATTGACAAATAATTTTTTATGTCTGTGTATTATGTATTTTTAACTATAAACTAACTGTTATAGATTGTTTGATGTTTTTAAGAAATGTATGTAATTTATATGTGTGTGCTTTTATGAGTGTACAACTCGAATAAAGCTTTTTCAATCAATAGAGTGCTAACATTCAGAATTTATGGCAAATGTGTGACACATCTGAATGCCTTCTTGATGGAACCAAAGTAAACAAGCATTGAAAATGCAATAGATCTCGCCCTCGTTTAAGTTAAAGCCATTCTGTTTGTAATGAGGTGGCTTTTTAGCTTTGCTTTTATTAGTGTTTTTTCAACTTTCATGTAAATACCATGCATCTGTATGCATATAAGTATATGTATGCATGCATTTATGTTTGTATTTATATAGATATACAGATGATATATGTTTATATATGTATGTATATATATATATATATATATATTCACTGAAAAAACCATAGGTTATAGACCATATATAGTTAGGAATTAGCATTTACAAAACCTTGAAAATTCACTGAAAAAACCATAGGTTATAGACCATATATAGTTAGGAATTCGCATTTACAAAACCTTATTTTACTCACACAAAACCATTGAAATTCCATATATAGTTAGTTGCACTAACTATATATCGCGCACCCGCAATCCACTGCTGATGATGTCACATATTACATCATTCATGACATGGTCAGTGACATCACTGATGACATCACTGATGACATCTCAAATGACATCACTGATGACATCACTGATGACAACATCCAGTGACTGTATGTTTCTGTAAAGTTAAAATATGTCTTACATATTGAAGAATGAGTGGATGTATAAGTGTCTGGATGAAGGATTTAGTAGGTGCATGACTGACTGTATGAGTGAGTGATTAAATGTGTCTCACTGAGTGCATGGGTTAGTGACTAAACTGTCTTAATTTGTGCATCATTATGTCTGTTCTGTAAACTGTTGCATGTGTTGATAAGTAGCTATATGAGTAACTATATGGGTTATTTATTGGTTGGTTTCAAAAAGGAATCCAATCTAACGCTTATCCTATGAGGCGATGAATAGTATGTATACCCATTTTTATTTTATTTTTATTTATTTTTTTATTAGTACTCAGCATATGGATGGGGCAGAGATTGAAAGAATACCAAGACTTTTTTCAGATCACAATCCTCTCATTGTTACCCTGAAAGGTATGAAAACGGTAAGGAAGGATATCAACTGGACATTCGAAAGGGCATTGCTAGTGGAGGATGCATATATTCAGCATATGAAGAAGTGGATAGTCGAGTTTTTGAATATAAATAGAGACACAGCATCGGTTGGGATAGTGTGGGATTGTTTTAAGGCCGGAGTAAGGGGTGAGACCATCAGTTTTTGCGCTAGAAAAAGGAAAGAGGAAAAGGAAAGATCTGAGCGGATGAAGAGGGAGTTGTTGTCGGCAGAGGAGGAATTAACTAATAGGACAGGACAAACTTTTAATGGAGATTCATTAGACCTCCCATTTTTGAAGCTTGTAAAATTAAGAACGGCAGCAGAAGAGTACATAGCAGAAAGGGCTGCGAAGCAATATACAGTGAATAGGGAGAACTGCTATGAGTTGAATGAAAGGGTTGGTAAAATGTTAGCAGCTAGAACTAGACAGAAGGCATCTCTAGGTGAGATAAAAGCAATAAAGGATAGCTCAGGGATGATGGTAACTAATGTACAAGAAATAAGGGAAGTCTTCAGAAGCTTCTATATGAAACTCTACTCTGAGAGCCAAATAAAAGATTATGAAGAAATAATGGAGTATCTGAATGAATATGAGGGGGGACAGCTGGATGAAACAGAAAAACAGAGGATGGACACTGTTTTGGAATTAGAGGAAGTAGAAACAGCTATGAAGAGTTTACCAGCAGGAAAGGCTGCTGGCCCAGATAAAATCCCGTTAGAATTTTATAAAGTTTTTTGGGAGGAGTTGGCAGGAGATATGCTGTATACTTTAAAACAAGCACAGAAGGGATGCTCAATACCGAATACTTGGTCTAAAGCTGAAATAGTGGTTATCCTCAAAAAAGGAAAGACACCGACTGACCCAGGGTCATACAGACCTATTACCCTTATGAATACAGATACAAAGATTTATTCAAAGGTATTGGCAATTAGATTTGCAAGTGTAATAACACCGTTAGTTACCACCAATCAGCATGGTTTTATTCCAGGGCGGGGGACCACGCATCATGTAAGGAAATTAATTACCCTTATGGACATGACGGAGGCTAATGGGGATCCATTCGCGGTACTTTTATTGGATGCTGAAAAGGCGTTTGACCGTGTGTCATGGGCATACTTATGGAATGTCCTGGAAAAAGTGGGATTTGGCAGCGGCTTCTTGACAGCGATAAAGACACTGTATAGAGACCCGAGCGCTGCAATTAGAATTAACGCGGGCTTAACGGACAAAGTAAAAATTGAAAGGGGCACAAGGCAGGGGTGTCCATGCTCTCCTTTGCTGTTTGCTATATATTTAGATCCGCTAATCAGAAAACTGGAGTTAAATAGACATATTCCCCCAATTGTCACACTTAGGGGGGAGTGTAAGATCTTGGCGTACGCTGACGACGTGGCGGTTATAACATCATCACCCACAGAGGCTATAAGATATGTGGAGGAAGAGGCAAAAGAATTTGGGAAAGTGTCTGGGTATTCCTTGAACACTGGAAAAACACAAATTATAAAAAACAGCAAGGCACCATGTCAGGATTCCAGGGTGACACTGACAGGAACATATTTGGGAATAATTATAGCCTCAGCATTAGAACAAGTAGTAGAACTAAATATCAATCCTATCATACAGAAAGTAGGGGGTGAGCTGGACAGATTGAATAATCTCCATCTTACTTTGGTTGGAAGAGTAAATATAATAAAAATGTTAATTATGCCAAAATTCTTGTACCTTTTTCGAACAATTCCCCTATGGTTTGACAATGTCTGGTTTAAAAAGATTGAGAACATGATTAACAAATTCATATGGTCTAAAGGTAAGACTAGAAGGGCGGCGAGATTCCTGGCACTTCCACGTGAAAGAGGAGGATGGGCACTGCCAGACATTAAGCTTTATTATTGGGCTGCTGCTCTACAGTATATGATGGGATTAATAGGTGGGGCCGAAATAGAAGGAGAGGATCATCTGGGGTCATTAGCAATATATGGTATTTTGATGGGGGAAGAAATTAAGAATATTTTTTTGAAAAATTTTGACACGGTATACTATAAAAGAACACGCTTTAAGACGTTGGTGGGAGCTCACAAGTTATGGAAGGCGTTTATGAAAAAATTTGGTTTGGGTAAATTCAATAGATATACGAGGATGTATGATAATAGGGCATTTCCGCGAGATATTTTTTCAGATGCAATATATAGAGAGTGGTTTCGAAATGGAGTAATAAAAATGGGGGACATTATGGGGACACAAGGGACGAAACAATTCGGAATAATACAGAAAAATTTTTATTTGCCAAGAAGTCATTTTTTTAAATACTTACAAGTAAGAAGTTTCCTACAAAATAAAAGAGGGGGGACGAGAGGTTTTGGAAAAAACAATATATTAGAAATAATAGAGAGTGGAGTAGATTGCACTATTAAAAGGTTTTACGCAGAGTTAAACGAGCATAGAACAGATGACATGGCCAAATGGGGGGAAAGCTGGTCAATGAAGTTGGGTATAGAACAAGATTGTTTTAAGGATTCATTAGTCTTAGGGATAAATATTTTGTGCTCTGCATCATTACAGGCACAGCAATACAAGACCCTGTACTGGCTTTATTATACCCCGGCTAAACTGGCACAATGGGGAGCGACAAATGGTATACATTGTCCCAGGTGTACGAGTGGAAATGCGGATGCTATCCATATGTTTGCAACATGTCCAAACTTAGCAACACTACTTAAGGAAATAGAAATGTTTTTACAAAGGGCATTAAAAATAGCTGCTAATTTAACACCCGTGACTATATTACTAGGGACAGATGGTAGTAATGAAGACGAAGCAGGGAAATACTGTATCTTTATTGCCATGGCAGTGTACAGACTATGTATAGCATCTGCATGGTTAGATCAAACGGTACCATCATTTCAGCAATGGCTGGCCAGGTTGTTGAATATACATAATTTAGAAAGAGCAATCTACTCAAGAAGGGGGAAAAACTCGAGGAAACTAGGCTTGAAAATATGGGAGGCTATAACGAAATGGAAGGAAGAAGGATGATGTATATATGGAAATTGTATATAAACTGTATTTGTATATAGATTGTATATAAACTGTATATAACTGATAATACTTGGGGTATACTTAATGCATGTAAAGGATATCGAAATTAACATACAGTCTCTAGGATATTGAGTTAATTTTAAGTATGATTGATGATATACTTTGTGTTGAAAAGTCAGTTTTAATTTACTTTATGTTGATGTTATACGAAGACGTATGGTATGAAGATTCCAAGGCTATGTTGTATTGTTTATTTGTTCCACGCCCCTTCTGTGTTCCAGAGGGTGGCAAATATTCAAAATTCCTTCAATAAAAAGAATTTAAAAAAAAAAAAAGAGAAGTCACTCAAAATGTGCCCTAATTTTTCATTCTGCAGCACTAATCATACTTTCTACTTTAAAATATACCCCCTCATGTTGTTTCTTTTTAAATTAAATGTTTTAAGAGTTACCACTTTATTCCAATCAAGATGGCTTCAGGTGTGCCATACCTTTGTAATAAGTAGGACTGTTAGCGCTCTAGTTGTTCTTTAGAACACTCTAGGAGGCTGCAGTAGAACACAAAGGAATCAACTGACAGTCTCTGTCCTTGTTGGATGTACATGTTTTACTGAGAATGTCAGACTTCATTTTCACATGACTGAGAAAGATAATGTGAATTTACAGAAAATATGCTTTCAGTTTAGCTTATAGATCCCCTTCCAAACCACTGTGGGAAAATCATGAGATATTAGTTTTCTTTCAAACAATATTCATGATATCACAGCAGAAGGTTTTTTCACATGGTAAAATCACCTTAGAACCCACCACAATTCCTAAAACGAGTATGGTACCATCAACAAATGATTTATAATGTAACTAAAGTCCTAAAACCCTCTATTAACTACAATGCTTTTTAATGAGGTGCTATCATGTATATTGGTCCCAAGATGGCTGCCAACACTTCTTGGATGAAGTGCTGACAGCCAATCAGATCAGATGTGTGGTTAGGCTCCGCCCAGATATATATCTTTTTTTGAACCTAAATTACTCGAAATCCACTGGAGCACATATATTGAGACCTAGCAAAGGCACATCGGGCTAACAGTCCTTACAATTTTGCCTAGTTTCGTGCAAATCCATTCAGCCGTTCGAGCTAAAAGTGAGGCCAACCGCCCTATGGAAATTAACATGGGAAAAACGCGTTTTGGGACCCCCCTTTTTTCTCGGCCCCCCCTTGATGAAATCCCCCCAAATTGTCAGGGGCTGCTCAGAAACAAAATGTTCCATTTTCCTGAAAATTTCAGCCAATTCCGTCCACAAACGCCAAAGTTATTAGACATAGAATTTTCAAAAATCCCATAGAGAAAAAATCATAACTATATATACCTACTGGCGACCGCCAGTAGGTGATATATATATATATATATATATATATTCACTGAAAAAACCATAGGTTTCACACCAGTTATAGTTAGGAATTAGCATTTAAAAAACCTATTAAATTCACTGAAAAAACCATAGGTTTCACATCAGTTATAGTTAGCTGGAAATTTTACTGATACAAAACCATTGAAATTCCCACGTTATAGTTAGATGGACTCACTATAACTTGCGCGTGCAATGCACTGCTGATGATGTCTTATTAAGCCAGTTAACCAATCAATTTTTAAAAACCATCCATTTAGACACTTAAGTAAACATTTATTCTTCCATCAACTTTTACATATACATATATAAAATATATTCATTTTTCAGAAAGACACACATTCACTGGATGGTGTCATCAGTGATGTCATGAGTGATGTCACTGACCATGTCATGAGTGATGTAATATGTGATGTCATCAGCAGTGCATTGCACGCGCAAGTTATAGTGAGTCCATCTAACTATAACGTGGGAATTTCAATGGTTTTATATCAGTAAAATTTCCAGCTAACTATAACTGATGTGAAACCTATGGTTTTTTCAGTGAATTTAATAGGTTTTTTAAATGCTAATTCCTAACTATAACTGGTGTGAAACCTATGGTTTTTTCAGTGAATTTCATAGGTTTTTTAAATGCTAATTCCTAACTATAACTGGTGTGAAACCTATGGTTTTTTCAGTGAATTTCATAGTTTTTTTAAATGCTAATTCCTTTGTATATCGAGTTTCTAACCTTTTTTTTTTTACAATTTGCTGTTTTTTTTTAAGTATTCATTTTTTTTATATAATTTTTTTCTTTTGCGCTCTGGGTGCGCGCTCCGGGAAGCTTTCAGCTAAGCTCTCCGGTAAGCTTTTCCGAGAGCTCATCTGAAAGCGCACCCAGAGCGCAACTGTCGTTCGTGAAAAAAAATATGAATGAAAAGTTAATAATAATGCAAAACATTTCGTACCATACAAATAAAATTAGTTTTTTTTATTAAGGAAAATGATTATGCATTTCTATAAAAGATTGATGACGTCACTTCGGCGCGCAACGTAAGTGCCCTCGGAAGCGCCTACGTGCGCGGCGCATAAACGCACGCAAAAGCGCCTACGATCGCGCCACGTTTGCGCCCCGGAAGCGCCTACGATCGCGCTGCGTAAACGCACCGGAAGTGCTCCGGAGCGCGCAGCGTAAACGCGTCGGGTCATGTGACCCTAAAATAACACTTTTCATTGGTTGCTAACAGTTTTTTTTTTACAATGAATGAAATCCCCACCCATTTCCTTCACTTCTTCTTTCACTTTTATGACTGAAAGACCTGCCTTTTTTGCTGCTCCATATTCCTGGATTCATCATGGCTGCCAGACCATCCAGCAGTGAAGATGACTCCAATGATTTCATTGATGAAGAGCCTCCTCAGCCGAAGGTCAAAGAACATTTCATCTGGAAATTTTTTAAGTTTCCAGCAGACCAGAAGAAGGTGAATGCACCAAAAGTAGAGTGCAGGATCTGCAAACAGGTCCTGTCACGGGGTAACCCCCCAAAAAAATACTCTTTTGGCAACTTCACCATGATTCGCCATGTGGAGAGGAGGCACCCCCAGAATTTTGCCCGGGAAAGTGTCAGGGCTCTGGCACAAGAGGTTCCCAGAGATGGGGCCTCTACATCAACAGGAGGAGCAACTTCTTCTGGAAGAGAACAATCACAGGGGCAGGTAGCAAACATTCAACCTGCATTTAACCATGGGGTCGTCAGATGCAGATACTGCAATCAACTCCTCACCTATGGGGAGCAAAGTGTCCTGCTCATGGTTCGGGCATTGGAGAACCATCACTGCCCTTCCCACCCCTAATTTTTTTCTTTTCTTTTTGCTCCTGTTGAGCAGTTTCTATTCCCTGTTTTTGTTCCTGTTCAGTTAAAAGAAGAAAACCAAAAGTTCTTTTCAGAACTACCTCCAATTCTCATCAAAGAGCTATAATCTTAAAAAATGAAGAGTAAGTGAAATATAGTGCATTGATAATTGAAAGGAGAATGAGTAAGAAAGAACAGAAAGGTATGAGAGGTGAAAGGAAGTGAAGTAGGAGGAATGAAAGAAGGTGAGTGTTAGAAAAGAAAGTTATGACACAGTGAATAAACTGGAGGCCTCATTTCTGACAAGTGACGCATCGCTACGTGAAAACAGCGATGCGTCACTTTTCTGGACGCACTCCTTATGACATTCCAGATATGTCATATTTAATATATGACTAATCAATTCGCAAGGAGTTACAGATATGTCAGTATTTCTGACATATCTGTAAACACAAAAGTAACGCATTGCAGGAGTGCGTCACAAAAGTGACGCAACTCCAGTAATGTGTCCTTTCACATGGAAAAAGCACCATGTGAAAGGTTTGCTGTGAAGCAGGCGCAAGATTTTGGCGCAACAGCATCCTAAAAGTGACGCACTGCGTCATTATTACCAAGCTTTTTGCAAGGAACACCCCCTCTGCATGCATTATACCTGACACTATTTTTTAAAAAGTGACGCATCTAGGTACATGGGTCACTTTTTAAAACTCTGCGCCATATTGTATCTGCATCAGGTATAATGTATGCAGAGGGGGCAATCCCTCGCAAAAAGCTTGGTAATAACGACGTACTGAAATCTATGAGATTTCTCTGCGTCACTTTTAGGATGCTGTTGCGTCAAAATCTTGCGCCGGCCTCGCATCACTTTTATGTTTACAGATATGTCAGAAATACGACGTATCTGTAACTCCTTGCAACATGATTCGTCATACATTAAATATGACACATCTGGAATGTCATAAGGACTGTGGACAGAAAAGTGACGCATCACACCAGCAGTGTAATAAAATGTGCCTCGTTGCACTATATTTAAAGGATGCAACAGCATCCTAAAAGTGACGCAGTGAAATCTCAAACATTTCACTGCGTCGCTATTACAAAGCTTTTAGTGGGGGAACACCCCCTCTGCATGCATTATACCTCACGCAGATATAATGTGGCGCTTGATTTTAAAAAGTGACCCATCTACCTAGATACATCACTTTTTAAATATAACGCAACAAGGCACATTTTTTTACACCACTGGTGCGATGCGTCACTTTTCTGTGCGCACTCCTTATGACATTCCAAGTAACGCATTGCTGGAGTGCGTCACAAAAGTGACGCAACTCCAGTAATGTGTCCTTTCAAATGGGGAAAGCAGCATGTGAAAGGTCTTGCCTCAGTCTAACACCTGCTGTAAAGCAGGCACAAGATTTTGACGCAACAGCATCCTAAAACTGACGCAGTGAAATCTCAAAGATTTCACTGCGTCGCTATTACAAAGCTTTTTGCGGGAGAACACCCCCTCTGCATGCATTATACCTGACGCTATTTTTAAAAAGTGACGCATCTAGGTACATGGGTCACTTTTTAAAACTCTGCACCACATTATTTCTGCGTCAGGTATAATGTATGCAAAGGGGGCATTCCCCCGCAAAAAGCTTGGTAATAACGACGTACTGAAATCTATAAGATTTCTCTGCGTCACTTTTAGGATGCTGTTGCGTCAAAATCTTGCACCTGCCTCGCATCACTTTTATGTTTACAGATATGTCAGAAATACTGACGTATCTGTAACTCCTTGCAACATGATTCGTCATACATTAAATATGACACATCTAGAATGTCATAAGGAGTGCGCACAGAAAAGTGACGCATAACACCAGCAGTGTAATAAAATGTACCTCGTTGCACTATATTTAAAAAGTGACGCATCTAGATAGATGCGTCACTTTTTAAATATTGCATAACAATGCGCATTTTTTTACACCGCTGGTGCGTCACAAAAATTGACGCACAGGAGGCGCAAAACTAACAGCGCAAGGCCTTCATAAATATGGTCCTGGATTTTCCCCGTGCTTCGCCGGTGCGCGTACCATGCGCTTCCCCCGCGCAAAACGAAAACATTTTTTTAATGCCCTGCAGGACCCTATTTTAGTCCCTACATCAAACCTAGGGGGTCAGAGGGGGTCTACTCTTCCCCCTTATGGTCATTTGCCCCTTTTTTTTTCAAACCCCTTGTGTCTCGATTTTACCGAGACACAAGATGGCGGCCGCTCCAGACTGTTTAGAATGTTTACAGACACCCAAGAGCCAATCAGCTTTCTGCGCGCAAGTCGCGTGTCGCGCCGGGAGCGCACTCAAGTGCGCGCACCGGAGAGCGCCTATAGATATATATATTTTTTTGAACCTTAATTACTCAAAATCCACTGGAGCACATATCTTGAGACATAGCAAAGGCACATCGGGCTACCAGTCCCTACAATTTTGCCAAGTTTGGTGTAAATCCATTCAGCCGTTCGGGCTAAAAGTGAAATTGACCGCCCTATGGAAATTAACATGGGGAAAATGCGTTTTGGGACCCCCCTTTTATCTCGGCCCCCGCATGACGTATCCCCCCCAAACTTTCAGGGAAGGACCGGAGCTCCGCGAGGCCATTTTCAGGAAATTTTCAGGCAGATTCGTCAACCGGTGCCAAAGGTATTCCAAATAGAATTTTGAGATTTAACATTGAAAAAAATCCTAACTATAACTACCTACTGGCGACCGCCAGTAGGTAATATATATATATATATATATATATATATATATATATATTCAATGAAAAAACCATAGGTTATAGTCCATATATAGTTAGGAATTAGCATTTACAAAACCTTATTTTACTCGCATAAAACCATTGAAATTCCATATATAGTTAGAAGCGCTAACTATATATCGCGCACCCGCAATCCACTGCTGATGATGTCACATATTACATCATTCATGACATGGTCAGTGACATCACTGATGACATCACTGATGACATCTCAAATGACATCACTGATGACATCACTGATGACAACATCCAGTGACTGTATGTTTCTGTAAAGTTAAAATATGTCTTACATATTGAAGAATGAGTGGATGTATAAATGTCTGGATGAAGAATTTAGTAGGTGCATGACTGACTGTATGAAACAGTGATTAAATGTGTCTCACTGAGTGCATGGGTTAGTGACTAAACTGTCTTAATTTGTGCATCAGTATGTTTGTTGTTGTGTAAGCTGCTGCATGTGTTGATCAGTAGCTATAAGAGTGGCCATATGGGTTATTGATTGGTTGCCCAAGTATTTGAATGGGAGGCTGAGTGTGTGTGTGGGTGACTGGGAGGTGCGTGACTCTGTGCATAGATGTGTAAGCAGTTGATTCACTAGGAGTATGAGTTCAAGAGTGCATGTGGAAACAGCTATATGGGCGGTTGACTGTGCATGGGTGTGTTGGTGAGTGAATGGATTTCTCATTGCTACATGTGCAAGTAAGTACGTATGTAAAACACAATACATGTGAGAGTTGACATATATAAATAACTGAACATAAGAGCCAGTGAATGTGTGAGTGGCTGTATCGATCACTGTGAGCTTGTATCAGGGATTATATAAGAGAGTAAATATGTGTTATTATATGTTTGAATAAGTAAGATGTGTATAACTGTATAGTTGAGGAAATGGAGGTGTGATTGATTCTTTGCATGACTGACTAGGTGTGTGAGTAACTCCATGGATGAGTGACAGTCTGTGAGTGTCTGTTTATACTGAGTGTATGTAAGGTTATATTAGAGTCTGAAGAGGTTCATTGTATTATCACATGAGTGATGTGATCAGTGATGACAAATGAGATGTCATCAGTGATGTCATTTGAGTTGTCATCAGTGATGTCATCAGTGATGTCATTTGAGATGTCATCAGTGATGTCATTTGAGTTGTCATCAGTGATGTCATCAGTGATGTCATTTGAGATGTCATCAGTGATGTCATCAGTGATGTCACTGACCATGTCATGAATGATGTAATATGTGACATCATCAGCAGTGGATTGCGGGTGCGCGATATATAGTTAGCGCTTCTAACTATATATGGAATTTCAATGGTTTTATGCGAGTAAAATAAGGTTTTGTAAATGCTAATTCCTAACTATATATGGACTATAACCTATGGTTTTTTCATTGAATTTTCAAGGTTTTGTAAATGCAAATTCCTAACTATATATGGACTATAACCTATGGTTTTTTCTGTGAATTTCATTGGTTTTTTAATAGCAAATATGAAAAGCTTTAAAATGTCAAGTACGTGATAGATAAAAACATTTTCGTATTTATGCACGCTGATGTGCTTTGAACGCTGCACCCCCCCCCTCCCCTCTTTTGTCTTAATAGTACTCTCTCTTTGCAGATACTGAAGGGTAGTTAACGCAGGCCTTTACCCCCGTTGTAATCCGTCGTGCCTGCTTGTCTCTCCATTTGATTGATTATTATCCAAGCATTTACTGTTTTTCAATTGATTCTCTTTGGTTCATTCTCTATTTACAAACAAGCACAAAGTCGCAATACTCTGTTTAGTCTTTGCAGATCGTGAAAAATCGTGTAAAAAAATAAAAGTAATCGAGCAAAATCAGTAGGCCACTAATTGGATCTCTTTTTGACCTCGCTAAAATAGAAATATTATAAACAACCCTTCATGAGAAATACGAAAATAGTGAGATGAACTGAGCTCCACACCATGAGGGCTGCAAGACAGCTCGGCTCCGTCACCCACCCCGGCCAAAATAACGACAAACCCTATGCAAATATTAAAAATATAGACAACACACCAGCAAAGAAACAGGGTAAAACATTTTATTAAATAACTATTTACATAACGTTGGTTTATAAGATGATGTCAGTAGTGAACCGATGTGTGAATAGGTCGGAAGCAGCACAAGGCGCCAAGATCCGGATGGAAAGTCCTGGATATTGGGTGCCATAGTTCAGAGTTCTGAGTTTGAGCCTTTTTCAATGCCTGTGCTTTGTTGTTTCCCCTCCATCAAAAACAAAAAAAATATATAAAACTGTGCAAAAATACAAAAAAAACAAAAAATGTTTACAAAAGCAGTGCTTGTAAGACTGTCTGAAGCTTATTTCCACCTACTGCAGCTTCACTATTCCAAAGTAAGTGAGGGTCGTTTGTGGACCTGACTGCATTTGAAAACAATGTTATATGGTACCTCCCTAAACCGCTTGACGGAGGCCCCCGAGGGGCGGTGTGATGACACGGACTCGGAGAAGACGCTTGGCTCCGACCCCCTCCCCAAGTCTTATAGCACTGGTGTAGCCTGAGATCGCCCCCGACATAGGCGGCCGGCTCCCGGGGTCCGGCGGAACTTTTTACCTTTTGATGACTCTTCTATTCTGGACTTTGTCCCACAATCCGTTTGACCTGAAGACACGCTGTAGTGGGGCGCCCCTTTACCGTTTTAGTTGCCATTCCGCCCGCTTTTGCTACACTGTGCCTCTTCCGCCATTCAGCTGTTTACCGCCCGCTCTTGCGACTACAGCGTCTCGCTCACCATGTAGTTAAGTTGCTCCCGCTCTTGCGGTGCAGCGATAGGCGGCTGCCACAGGACTCTCAAAATGGCGGCCGGCTCTTCGGTTTTGGGCCTGGTCCACTAAAATGGCCCTGGGACACCTTGGAACTCGGACGCTTCCCTGATAAGGCTTGGGTCCCATTCTCGAAAAGCGTCCCCTCAGCCGTGAAGATTCTACAAAAGTCTTGGGGGCCTCCGACTCCCGCAGGCTTCTGGTGGGGAGCGGCTGCCATGATTGCTCGTGGAATGGCCACGACGGAGCTACGAGATGGTAGTGGTCTCATGCTGACGCCAGCTTTAGTCTGAAACATCCAGAAACACTATAGACTACCAATTCGATCAGTTCCGGTAGCGCCCCAACATGACCCGGAAGAGAAGAATTTGCCCTCCCCTCTTTGACTGATGGTTCTTGTTGCCTGTCCCCTCTGTTGTCATTTAACAGAACTTTTTGGACTGCTGAAAGGGGTTGTGTTCTGAACGCTGGTTGGTGGAGACATTTAGACTATATTCTTGACCTACGTTGTCGCGTAATGCGTTTTATGACACGCCGCGTTAGCGCACCCGGAAGTGATCCGAGGCGCGGCGCGCAGCGCGTAACGTAAGCATAACAGGTCATGTGACTTGTTAATAAAACGTTTCATTGGTTCATTTTACTTTTGTTATTTTAATGATGAAAAGCTTGGTCATATGACCTAAAAATTACGCTTTTTATTTTTTTCGAACATTATTTTTTTTTCAAACATATGTTATAATATTCCAGGCTAATGTACTTTCCCGGAAAATTTACAACTATCCTGCAAGTAAAATATATTCCTTTTTCGAGAAAAAGGGCGTTTCTTCGTTCCATGACGGAGCCGTTGAGTAAGAGAGACTCGGCCTGCTGTCTTAGTCGCCGATACGCCTGATTATCAGATTCTTATCAATCACTTTATGTTGCAGAAATGAAAAACACAACTGCCCTTGACCATTTATCTTTACTGCGTTCCTACATATTATACCTTTTATCCGTCATGTAATCGGACTGCTTTATTTCACTTGCCTTTTACTGATTCGAAAACAGTGACTAAAAGTAAAAACTTTACCAATGTAAATACTACTACCGTGTTTTGTTTTAAAAACCTTTATTGTGAAAATATCAGTATACAAATACGGGCCTATAACCACGTGGGCCGGCCACGGAGCAAACTGAAATCGTATATGATGAGGAGACATTTACACTGTAGAGGAACGTAACGAGCGGGCCATTAGGTTGCAAGAACTAAGGTGTCTAACAGTTGCGGAATCGGTGGACGTACATTTTGTAATTAAAATAAGACAGGGCCACTTACAATAACATTTTCTAGATATACATTTGCGGGCAAGGAGTTACGAGTCCCATTTATACCGGCGCCATTTTGGGCGAGGCCGGGCAGGTCCAAGATATAGTCAAAATGTCTTCACCAACAATCGGCCAGACCAGAACCCCTTTCGGCCCTTTATGCTACAAGATGGTGTCTTCCATTCAGAAAATATTGTTGGCAGCATTTTGAAAGGAAAGATAAACAGCCGTTCTCCTAGTGAGTCTCACATTGTTACATTTAGGAAGAATGTTGAAGAATAATATGTGGAAAATCTGAAGCCATTTTTCTACAAACTCTCAATCAGCCTAAGTCATGGGCGATCTTTGTCCACACCAGGGCAATAGTGAAGCTGCAGCAGGTGCAAAGGAGCTTCAGACAGTCTTACAAGCACTGCTTTTCTAAACATTTTTTTGTATTTTTGCACAGTTTTATATATTCTTTTTTGTTTTTGATGGAGGGGAAACAACAAAAAACAGGCATTGAAAAAAGCTCAACAGTGCAGGGCGCCTTGTGCTGCTTCCGACCTATTCACACATCGGTCCACTACTGACATCACCTCATAAGCCAACGGGGCACCCCACACTGACTTTCGGCGCAGCATTGTAGGATGGCCACACCAGTGCGGCAACTTGCTGGACACCACCTCGGTGCCATCCGGATCTCGGAGCGTTCGAGTCACTGTACCGCAAGAGTGACCGGAACTCAGCTGGTCACGCCGTCTTTCGGCGCAGCATTGTAGGATGGCCACACCAGTGCGGCAACTTGCTGGACACAACCTCGGTGCCATCCGGATCTCGGCGCGTTCGACTCACTGTACCGCAAGAGTGACCGGAACTCTGCTGGACCCGCCGTCTTTCGGCGCAGCATTGTAGGATGGCCACACCACTGCAGCAATTTGCTGGACACCACCTTGGGCAACAGTGAAACTGCAGCAGGTGCAAATAAGCTTCAGATAGTCTTACAAGCACAGCTCAGAACTCTCAACTATGGCACTCAATATCCAGGACTTGCCATTCGGATCTTGGCGCCTTGTGCTGGTTCCGACCTATTCACACATCGGTCCACTACTGACATCACCTCATAAGCCAACGGGGCACCCCACGCCGACTTTCGGCACAGCATTGTAGGATGGCCACACCAGTGCAGCAACTTGCTGGACACAACCTCGGTGCCATCCGGATCTCGGCGCGTTCGACTCACTGTACCGCAAGAGTGACCGGAACTCAGCTGGACACGCCGTCTTTCGGCGCAGCATTGTAGGATGGCCACACCAGTGCAGCAACTTGCTGGACACAACCTCGGTGCCATCCGGATCTCGGCGCGTTCGACTCACTGTACCGCAAGAGTGACCGGAACTCAGCTGGACACGCCGTCTTTCGGCGCAGCATTGTAGGATGGCCACACCAGTACGGCAATTTGCTTGACACCACCTCGGTGCCATCCGGATCTCAGCGCGTTGTGCTGCCTTCGGCCTATTCGCACATCGGTCCGCTACTGACGCCGCCTCACGTGCCAACGGATTTTCTACGGTTTTTGTAGCCCTATACCGCATAACAGGTCATGTGACTTCTTTATAAAACTTTTCATTGGTTCATTTTACTTTTGGTTTCCTAAAGATGGAAGGCTTGGTCATATGACCTAAAAATAACACTTTTCATTGGTTTAGAACATTTTTTTTTCCCAAACGATGAAAGCCCCACCTTGTTTCTGGATCATTCAGACTGAAGCTGGCGTCAGCATGAGAGCACCACCATCTCGTGGCTCCGTCGTGGTCATTCCGCGAGCAATCATGGCAGCCGCTCCCCACCGGAAGCCTGCGGGAGTCGGGGGCCCCCAAGACTTTTGTACAATCTTCACGGCTGAGGGGACGCTTTTCGAGAATGGAGCCCAAGCCCTAGCAGGCAAGCGTCCGAGTTCCAAAGTGTCCCAGGGCTATTTCAGTGGACCAGGCCCAAAACCGAGGAGCCGTCCGCCATTTTAAGAGCCATGTGGCAGCCGCCTATCGCTGCACTGCAAGAGTGGGAGCAACTCAACAACATGGTGAGCGAGACGCTGTAGCCGCAAGAGCGGGCGCAACTCAGCTAGATGGCCGCCACCTGGGGAGGCCCGTTCACGCCGCCTCCCCCACGCCCCCCCCGGGCCGACGCACGCCAATTTTCGGAGTAGCATTGTAGGATACCAAAACCAGTGCGGCAGTTTACTGGACATCACCTGGGTGCCTATCGTACATGTTGTGTCAGCCATGTGACACTGGACACAGACCGCTACTGACGAGGCCTCCCCCCGCACCACCCGGGACGCCCCACGCTGTTTTTCTGTGCTGCATTGTAGGATCCCTAAACCAGTGCGGCACCCAGGCGACATCACCTGGGTGCCGTCCAGAACTCTGCACGTTGTGCTGCCTTGGGACTATTCGCACAACAGACCGCTACTGACGAGGCCTCCCCCCGCCCCACCCGGGACGCCCCACGCCAATTTTCGGAGCAGCATTGTAGGATCCCTAAACCAGTGCGGCACCCAGGCGACATCACCTGGGTGCCGTCCAGAACTCTGCACGTTGTGCTGCCTTGGGACTATTCGCACAAAAGACAGCTTCTAACCATTGTTGCTTTTTGTGTTGAGAAATGTTTAAATGTTTTTAGTTTTTGTTCCGTTTGTTAAAGTTAGTAGTTAATAAAGTTTTATAACCTTACTTTGTTGGAGTGTTATCTATTTTTTTATAAACGGGTGAATGGGGCCTTGAATCGGGTTATTGTCATGTGTGGGCTTTGGAAGTGTGCTGCTGCAGGATCGGACATTTCAAACTCAAATGCACGTTCTTTTTCTTACCTTTCCGAAGCATGGAGCGCAATAGCAGGCAGAGAAAGGGTGATGCACGTGTTGAACACTACCTGACCTGGCAAGTTGCTGGCAGTGCCCCCCCGCCCGCTCCTGAAAGAGGGCACACACACACCGCCGCCCGAGTACTTCACAAATCTTTAAAAGACCATGCGCTTGTTCATGAGGCTTAAATGGTTTATCACCTCTTCTAGAACCCCTGCATCGACCCTCTGACGTTTCATGGAAAAATTACCTTGTAACACAATACCAAGCCCTGTCAGCTGAAACCCCCAAGGAATCGTGGGGCATATTATCAAGGGGGTTTATCTCCGCTTTTTTGGCTTTAAAAGCCATGAAAGCGGAGATAAAATTATTTCCCTATTACCAAGCTGTCGCTAACACCAGTTAGTGACAGCTAAAAGGAGATAGCGACCATCTTGGGCCCCGCTTTGCATGTCAGTGATACTTATCACTAATGACATGCAAAGTGGCGTGCCAAGATGTTAGCGACTGGAAACAGTCCCTAACATCGCTACCTTCTATTATCAACTTTTGGAGATATTCGCGCTAAGCGCGAATATCTTCAAAATCTAACACCTGCCCTGAGCAGTTCTTAGCCATGTTATCCAATGGGAGGTGGATAACATGGCTAAGAGCATTAGGTCGATAATACATGAATATCGCTGACTTTTCTGCGATAATAGCAAGGTTTATCTGCGATAAAAATCGCCGATGTGCGGCGATAATTTTTGTCTCTAAACAAGTTAGAGACAAAAATTATCGCTAGTTGTTCATAATATGCCCCCGGGTTTTTGCTTGCAGAAATCGGGAGGCGGGAGACTAGCACTGAAATCAGTACTCACACGCCTGAATCAGGAGGATTGGCATGTCTGAATTCTCTACAGCTGGGGCCATAAACTACATCCGCAGGGTTAGGTGATAGCCTGGGACCAGCCTGGCATCTAAAATGGCTGCCGTGCACGACAAAATTGTGGCATTCGAAAAAAGGCAAGATGGCGCAGCCGCTGGAAGAGATGTATCAACATATATCAACCTCCTCAGCCACCCTCAGGAAACATAGGGGATTAGGATACGTCTCCCGCACCCCCTTATACCTAGTACTTTAATTAACGAAGCACAAAATGGCGAATTCCCGTTTCGCTACCAGTTTGCGGCCCAGTTCGCGGCCCGTGAAGCGCTTCTACCGTGAAAAATCATTTTTTTTTTATTTTCCCCACGGGACCCTTTAATAACCCCAACAACATTCCTAGGGGGTCAAGAGGGGGATACCTTGCCCCCTTTCATTAAATTCCCCCTTAGTTTTTCACCTTTTCTTCTCTCTCGATCCTACCGAGAGACAAGATGGCGGCCGCTCCGGACTGTCACGCAGCAAAAAAAAAAAAAAGCTCACGCACAGCCGCTGGAAGAGATGTATCAACATATATCAGCCTCCTCAGCCACCCTCAGAAAACATAGGGGATTAGGATACGTCTCCCGCACCCACTTATAACTAGTAATTTAATTAACGAAGCAGAAAATGGCGAATTCCCGTTTCGCTACCAGTTCGCGGCCGCGCTTCTACCGTGAAAAATCATTTTTTTTTATTTTCCCCACGGGACCCTTTAATAACCCCAACAACATTCCTAGGGGGTCAAGAGGGGGATACCTTGCCCCCTTTCATTAAATTCCCCTTTCGTTTTCCACCTCTTCTTCTCTCTCGATCCTACCGAGAGACAAGATGGCGGCCGCTCCGGACTGTTTAGAATGTTGACAGACACCGGAGAGCCAATCAGCTTTCTGCGCGCAAAGTTCCGATAAGCGAAAAGTAAGCGGACCGGATCGCTGCCCAGAGCGCTGTTACAGATATATATCTTGGTTTGAACGTTAATTTCTCAAAAACTACTGGAGCACATATATTGAGACCTAGCAAAGGCACATCGGGCTAACAGTCCCTACAATTTTGCCAAGTTTCGTGCAAATCCATTCAGCCGTTCGAGCTAAAAGTGAGTCCAACCGCCCTATGGAAAACTCAATGCAAAAAACGCGTTTTGGGACCCCCCTTTTTTCTCAGCCCCCCCTTGACGAAACCCCACCAAATTTTCAGGGGCTGCTCAGAAACAAAATGTGCCATTTTCCTGAAAATTTCAGCCGATTCCGTCCACAAACGCCAAAGTTATTAGACATAGAATTTTCAAAAGTCCCATAGAGAAAAAATTCTAACTATATATACCTACTGGCGATAGCCAGTAGGTAATATATATATATATATATATATATATATATATATATATATATATATATATATATATATATATTACCTACTGGCGGTCGCCAGTAGGTATATATAGTTAGGATTTTTTTCCTATGGGATTTCTGAAAATTCTATGTCGAATAACTTTGGCGTTTGTGGACGGAATTGGCTGGAATTTTCAGGAAAATGGCACAGTTTGTTTCTGAGCAGTCCCTTACAATTTGGGGAGGTTTTGTCAAGGGGGGGGCGAGGAAAAAGGGGGGTCCTTAAACGCGTTTTTCCCATTCATTTTTCCATAGGGCGGTTGGAATCACTTTTAGCTCGAACGGATGAATGGATTTACACGAAACTTGGCAAAATTGTAGATATGGTTTGCCCGACGTGCCTTTGCTATGTCTCAATATATGTGCTCCAGTGGATTTTGAGAAATTAACATTTTAAAAAACAGATATATCTGTGACAGCGCTCCGGTTAGCGCCCCGGTTCGCGTACCTGACGCGTAACGGAACTTCACGAAGTGAAGCTGATTGGCTCTCCGGTGTCTGTCAACATTCTAAACAGTCCGGACCGGCCGCCATCTTGTCTCTCGGGAGGATCGAGAGACAAGAGGTGGAGAAAAACGAAGGGGGAATTTAATGAAAGGGGGCAAGGTAGACCCCTCCTGACCCCCTAGGAATGATGTGGGGGTTATTAAAGGGTCCAGTGGGGCAAATAAAAAATTCGATTTTTCACGGTAGAAGCGCTACCCGGTACGCGAACCGGGTAGCGTTCCGGATAGCGTATCGGGAAACTAACCGGCAGCGTAACGGGAGTCCGCTATCTTGTGTTTCGGATGAATTTAGACACAAGATGGAGGATAAAGAATGTTGGGATAGGGTATAAGGGGGCACGGGAGACGTATCCTGAGCCCCTAGGTTTTCTGAGGGTGGCTGAGGAGGCTCATATATGTCTAAAAAAAAAAAATTGGGAATTTTTCGTGCGGTTAGCTGCCGGTACGCGAACCGTGAAGCGAACATAAGTGAAAATTAGTGAAAAAAGGTACATTCGAAATTTTCAAAGAGTAATCATAGTTAAGGTAGCTCTGGAAAGAGCCTTTGGGTTCTGTGTAAGTTCTAGGTACTTATAAGTAGGTACCAATACACAGTCTTAAATTTTGTAGGAAAACTCTGTTTCCCTCATCTGAGAAGTGCACACCATCTCCTCTGTATATATCTTGCATGTAGTAACGCAAGTTATTGTTGTAGATGGCGCCCATTCCATGGTCTCTCATATAAGCTGAAACAGACTTATTTACATGCTTCCTCGCTTTCTCAATTTGTGGACAAATTTGATTGGACCACCTCCATTTCTGTCTTTGGCATATATTTGAATATACCAAGGCAGTTTGAGGAAAAAGTGCCATTAATTGCTCAAAGGTGTCCTTTAAAAGCATTTCCAGACCTACCCCAGTCAAAGTGCCCAAATCATTACCTCCACAGTGCACAATTAACAGGTCAGGTTTTGGCAAATGCATAAAGGTTTTCACCAATGGTATCAATTGGTGACATTTTAATCCTCTTTGGCCCAACCACTTAATTTCCACATCTTGTAAATTGAGGTTAGGTAAATTTCTGTTCTCAGCATACCTTTGAGCCCAGTAGATGTAACTATGTCCAACAATCCAGACATAAAACATGGTGAGAGAAGGTTGTGCTGCAGTCAGATGAAGTGTGGTAATGAAAGGGCAGTTGAAACAGTAGGAGTTTGTAAAGAAAAAAAACTGTGGAGTTTCAGTGCTAATGATTCACTAGCAGTGATTGGTGGATTTCCATTTCTGAAAACAGCAAGTTAGGGTGCATGGATGTGTTCTTTGAAAGATGTAATTTGAATGGTTAAGAAAAAATGATTTTAAGAAACATTGCAGTGGATTAGCAGGTGTACTGAGAGTTCAGAGTTCATTTGAAACATTGTTGTGTGAGCTTGTAAACATGAGAGGTCTTTCAGGAGGTAGTTGCTATGAAAAAAGGGCAGAAAGGGCAGAGGGGGGATGGCTGTTGATTTGAAAAAAGTGAGGGAAGCGTTTTGATTGGGTGACATGAGAGATATGTGTGATGAAATACAGCATTTCTGTGCCTTTGTTGGTTGCAGCCTCTGGAGTGCATACCTTCTGCTCTGCTAAACAAAAATTGGTGTGTGTCTGAGACTGTTTTGAAATTCAAAAAGCATTTGCTAAGGTGAGAAAAAATTCATTTATTTTAGATAGAGACTAGTATAGTTTATGGAGAAAATAAGGAAGCCAGCTGTGCATTTAAAATGTTGTTTTGTGTCAAGTATTTTCATTATTTTTTCCAAAAAGATTTTGCCTATTTGACAAATTATAATTATAGATAATGTGAAGTATTAGTACTGAGAGGGTGTGCTTGTACATAGGAGGTGTGCTGTGTTTTCAAATTATGACCAGAAAATCGTTTTTTAACAAAAAGACATGCTTTTTACATTTATGAGAAGGACAACATGGGGTGTGCTTTTTTAAATAAATATTTCACTTCCCAACATGAATATGGGAGAATAATTTGCTTGTTTGTTGGTTTAAAAACTCGTTTCTTGAAGTCATTTAGGTTTTACAATATGTTCTGCAAGAGTTACATAGTCAACATGGGGGCATATTTACAAGGCTTATGAGACACATTCACATAATTTTCCCCATTTTAAAAGTGACTTTAAAGGTGGTGCAAGGTCCTTGTAAATACACCCTCATGAGTGCTTTGCAAATTTAAGTCATTTTCCCCTGGTGCATGTGCCTTGTAAATACGACCCTATGTGTACTAGACAATTTTAAGGTACTTCTCCCATGAATCTGGGAGACTAATTTGCTTACATGATGTGTTTAAAAATTGTGCTAAGGTGAGAAAAGATTCATTTAATTTAGAAAGAGATTAGTATGCTTTTTGAAGAAAATAAGGAAGCCAGCTAGGATGTGGTTGTACATAGGATCTGTGCTGTGTTTTCAAATTATGACCAGAAAATCGTTTTTTTAAAAAAAAGAAATACTTTTCACATTTATGAGAAGGACAACATGGGGTCTGCTTTTTTAAATAAATATTTCATTTCCCAACATGAATATGGGAGAATAATTTGCTTGTTTGATGGTTTAAAAACTCGTTTCTTGAAGTCATTTAGGTTTCACAATATGTACTGCTAGAGTTTCATAGTCACTATAATAATTATGATATACATTTAGGACTGTTTATGGGGCATGGATATGCTGAGGCTTCTGTAATTGTCAAAGGAGGAGAATTATGTACATTGCACTGCTGCATACAGTCCTCACCTTCTGTGTACTCTTGGATATGCTAGTTTATATC
Source organism: Lissotriton vulgaris (assembly GCF_964263255.1). Classification (NCBI taxonomy): domain Eukaryota; kingdom Metazoa; phylum Chordata; class Amphibia; order Caudata; family Salamandridae; genus Lissotriton; species Lissotriton vulgaris. Next base: position 649,512,114 of record NC_141696.1, on the reverse strand, counting down.
TGCTCAATGAGATACCTAAGCTGAGAAACACAGGTGATGTGATTGTGAAATGAGCAAAAATATTTGCACGTTTTTCGATTACATCACCTGTGTTTCCTAACATTACTAATCACATTGTGCAGATGAGGATTAGGCCTGTCCAGGGAGACAGAGGAGGTCTGGCCTTTGTTCAAGTGTGCAGTGGACATGACTCACTTCATCTGGTGGCCTGCACATGTATTATGTCCTCTGTACTCTTCAACAAGCCAAAATTTTATCTGCAAGCCTGAGTAGGCCTCACCTCAAACAAACCTTTGTGACTGCAAGACCTGCCTTTTTGCTCCTAGATATTTCTTGGTTTTACCATGGCTGGCAGACAATCCAGCATACCTTTGGATAGGCCACACCTTATGCTGGTGCAAGGGCCTTGTAAATACGCCCTCATGTGTGCTTGGTAATTTTAAGTCACTTCCCCCTGGTGCAAGGGTCTTGTAAATACGCCCTCATGTGTGCTTGGCCATTTCAAGTCACTTCCTCCTGGTGCAAGGGCCTTGTAAATACGCCCTCATGTGTGCTTGGCAATTTTAACTCACTTCCCCATGGTGCAAGGGTGTTGTAAATACGCCCTCATGTCTGCTTGGCAATTTTAAGTCACATTCCCCTGGTGCAAGGGCCTTGTAAATACGCCCCCTTTGTCTATGTTGTTAAATTACTGTAGGTAGAATTGACAACTAGTGTGTTAATTGTTTGCCTACTGTTATTGGTTTACTGTTTGGTAATAGTGGTTAATAACAATTTTTTAAAAAAAATTCCACAGATTTAACTGAAGATCTTTTGAAAATTTTAAAAATGCCCTCAAGGCAAAGGAAACAAAAAGAAGCAAAGCGACTTACACTCCACCTTGGTAAAGATTTTCAGCAGTCCTCTACTATAAAATCGATTCAAGTCGCCAAAAAAGCTCCGGGTAAGAAAATTAAATCATTTTTAAAAAGAATTTGCAGACAAAAAAATACCAGTATTGAACAGGTTTTAGTGCAGAAGAAGAGAGACAATTTAAAGGAAAAGGAAAGGCCCGTCAAAAAAGTTTCTGCTAGAGCAGGAGATAACTCTGTGCATGGCAGTAGAAGTGAAAATCAATTCAGGGACATTCGTAGGCGAATGTTCCGCAACAGGATAATTGTCAATTTGTTAAAATTTTTTAAGAAAGGCCAACAGAAAGTGGCATTTTATGAGAAAAAGAAAAATGTAGAGAAAATTATTGATCAGGCTTTCGAAATTAAGCGAAAGTTATTTATTTTGGTAATCTATAGAATTAGGAAACTAAACAAGGTAATTTATGATTTCAAATCAAATAGTAGATGGAAGAGAGTAGTTAATCATAGTGATTTTTGTGAAGTTTTCTCAGGAGAATGGATGCATAGTTCAAGTTGTGAGGCATTTTTCAATGAGGAGAGTTACTTCCAGGACAATGATTTGGTGCATGCAGTTGACACCAGTGGTCGAGCATATGAGGTAAAAGATGGTTGTCCGGTTGAAAAAGAAAAACTTGTGTCTGCAGATGCAGAAGAGGTGTTAGGTGATGAGGTTTTAGGAAGACGTCCTAAAGGTCCAGTGTACACCTGGAAATGTAGTACTATTTGCAGTGTGCAACAGGATTCCATCAATTTGCTTTGTGATTTTGTTCGTACATTTAATAAGAAAAGTTTAAAACAGAAAATGAAGTTATTGCAAGAATTAGATCCTTGCAGAGTGGGAGAAGTAACAGGTTTGCATGGGCATTCACTGGCTTGTGTTTCCGGAAGAGTATGCCAGAGTGTTTTTCATCATTTCAGGATGCTTGCAGTGCATCATAATAAAGTGAGGAAATTAGTGAGAATGTTGTATTATGCTAAGAGTCCAGCAATTATGCTTAAACAAATGAGCAGTGCTCTTTTGCATGATTCAGAACTACATGTGAAGAATATTTGTGAAGAAATTGAGTTCTGTTACTTTGCTAGTAAATAGAACAATGTGGAAATTGACCCAGTAGAAGAAGGTAATGTGGAAGAGAGTGTACAGATTTCTAATATAGATAAGTTTCACAAGGAAATGTCCATCTTTCAGGTGAAATCAAGTGAGAGGCCTAATTTCACTTGTGTGTGTTGTCGACTGACTTATTATAAGAATCAGACTAAGTTAGCGGATTTATATGCAAAAAGTGAAATGGAAAACAATAGTGAATGGAAGGATTTTGCCACATACTTGATGGTAGAAAATAGTTTTGATTTGGGATCGGACCAACATATGTGTACTTATTGTTTTAACAAATTAAACCAAAACCGGATGCCTGCTAGAGCGGTTCATAATAATCTGGAATTGGTTAACATTCCTTCTGAATTGAAGGATTTAAATACTTATGAATCTATTTTGATTCAAAGTGTGCATCCCTTTCAGGCTATTGTACGAATGGAGCCAAAGACAGGGAAATTGCCTCCATCAGATTTACAGAGAGGATTAAAGGGAAGAGTTGTTTATTTGCCTTTAGATTTGAAGAAAAACATTAATACAATTGGAGTAGAGAAAGTGGAAGAGGAACCTCTGGTTATCCTAGTTAATGGGGTTCCGACAAAGAGTAAGAAAATCTGGCAAGATTTAGTGGATGTTAGGAAAGTCAAAAAGGCAACATTGTATTTGATAAAAAACAATGAGTACTACAAGAATGTATGTGTTGCAGAAGAGGAAGTAAGTGAAGAAGAAGAAAGCAAATTGTGTGCTGGACAAATTGAGAAAGTAGAAGCCTCTAAAAATTAAGAAATATATGAACATTATAGTGTTCATCCTTTGCATTCCAAGGAAGTCATGGGGAATGCTATTGAGTTGTTTCAAATGAAACAAGCCAAAGGGAGTCCCATTAGTGTTTGGGAGGAAAGTATGAAAGCTCAGTGTTTTCCACAGTTATTTCCCACAGGTCGAGGAGGACGATATGATGAGCGACCTGATCAAATTCCTGCTTCTGAATACCGGACTTTACGATTGTATGCAGAAGATCCTAGGTTTCGTCAATGCATTCCCTATTTGTTTCATCTACTGTTTGAAAGTGATCTGTCTGGACTGTCTTATGCAGTGAACCACATCCTGAAAAGTGGTGTACAACTGCGAAATATCTCAGCAAGGGACTTTATGGATAAAGTAAATGTGCAAGACAGTATTTTGGATTCTCACCTGATTAATCTGATGGCATGTCAGCGTGGTACTAATGAGTATTGGTACCGTCGTCATGGTGACTTAAAATGTATGCTGAGGAACTTAGGAACTCCCACATGGTTCCTCACTCTCAGCTGTGCTGAGTATGGCTGGGAAGACTTACTTGAATTTCTACAAGAGGCAAATGGAAACATTGAAAATATTGAATTCAAGACACCCGGAGAACAGTGCTCTTTGGATCCAGTGAATGTATGCAGGTACTTCAATCATAGATTTGAAGCTATGATGTCTTTCATCACGAACAAGAAAAATCCACCTCTTGGAGAGGTGTTGGATTTCTTCTGGAGAAAGGAGTATCAAGCAAGAGGTGCTCCTCATATACATATGCTGCTATGGATCAAAGATGCACCCAAATTTGGAACGGATCCGGATTACTTAGTGATGAATTTCATAGAACAGTTCTCTACATGTGCTGTTCCAAAGACAAAGGAAGACAAAAGTCTAAGAGAACAAGTTTTACGGTTTCAAAGCCATCGTTGTGGAAAGTACTGTCGTCGTAAATTCAGAAACAAGAACAAGTACTATACAAAATGTCGTTTTGGATTTCCACGATCGGTGATATCTGAAGGAAGAGTGAACAATTTGATGTCTTCGCTGCGACATAATGTGACAAGGAAACCCCCCAAAAATACATACAATTTGAAAAGAAATGAAGAGTCCAAGAACATCAACGACTACAACCCAGTGATTTTGTCCATGTGGAATGCTAACATGGATATACATTTTGTGGCTGACAACTGTATGGCTGTGGCTCGGTATGTGACGTCTTACATTACAAAAAAAGAAAAGACAGAACTCAAGGATATGTGGGAGGACATTTCCCATGAAAAGAGCCTCAGTAGGAAGTTGTACAGTTTCAGTCTGAAGATGTTGTCGCATCGAGAAAACGGAGCTTACGAATGTTCTGACAGGTTATCTTCAGCAAGTCTCTATGCCAAATCTAGGAGTATCATTTGGGCAAGTCTTGGTCTTGCTGCAACGCGTAATCGAGTTCTGAAACCTGTACGGGAAATTGAGTATTTGGCGGAGAAGGAGCCAAGCAGTACAGATATTTTGAAGAACAACATGTTGGATACATATTATCCAAATAGAAGCAGTCACCTGGAGAATGTTTGTCTGTATGAGGTTCTACAAAATTACATTTTCAAGAGGAATATCACAGAAGATATTGATAAAGGAGTGTATGCTGTAATTGGAAGTGAGGGATGTCTGGTCAAGCAAAGAAAATGTCTATTGGTAAATCATCGAAAATTGGATTGCGAATCTCCAGAAAGAAAAGAGTTTTTCTATTTAGCTCTATTGCAACGTTTCAAGCCTTGGCGTGCAGAAGAGGAACTGCTTGGAGATTTCCTCTGTTACGAAGACTCTTTCAATGCAGCCAAGGAGTCCATAGAATGTCCTGTTTTTCCAAAATATCTAGAAATGTTGAATGCAGAAATCGAGCAGGAAGCAACAATTGCAGCTGAGATTGCTAGAGACAGTTCTCAGGACAGTCAGAGTTCTGTTTCATTGAGTCAGGATCCACTAGGAGGACCAGTTATCGAAAATGAAGCTGCCACTGCCAGAATTGAAGTGGAAAGAGCCATGGCACATGCTCAGGAGGATGCGGTTAACCTAGAAGATTTGAAAAGACAACTCAACGTTGAGCAGAGGAAAATATATGACGAAGTTGCCAACCAAATTGATCATGGATTAAGTCATGAGAAGAAAGAGTGCTCATGTATGTCGTTGAAGCCTGTCCGACTGTACGTGAGTGGAGAAGCAGGAACTGGAAAAAGTTTCCTCATTAAAGCAATTTCATGTTATCTGCAGAAAAGGACTGAGTCATCGCTGTCTTGTGTTGTCACCGCTCCAACTGGACTGGCAGCACATAATATTAAAGGTATTACTTTGCATCGGCTACTGATGCTGCCAGTGGAGCATGATAACAAATTACAATACCACAAGTTATCGGGAGATGCTTGTTGTGAAGTATCTAGAGTCCTGAAGAAAATGAAACTTCTTATCATTGACGAAGTAAGCATGGTTTCCAATGTCATGCTTGCCTTTGTGCATTTGAGAATGCAGGAAGTTCTTAAAACAGAGTATGATGTGTTATTTGGTGGCAAACACATCATTGTTTTCGGTGATCTTCTGCAGCTGACACCAGTGAAAGGACAACCAGTGTTTAAACTGCTTACGCATGAAGATACCAGGAAGTGCCTAGGGAGCATTGGCAACGTTAACATATGGTTAAACTTCAATTATGAAGGATGAAGATTACAAGAATATTCTACAAGATGTTAGAATCGGGAAAGTGACTGAGCGTGGGAAAGAAGCTTTACATGCACGTTTACTGTCAAATTTGTATCCAGAAGAAGACGTTCTGCCAGAGAATATTTTTCATAAAATTACTGAGAAGAAATCGGGAATATGTTTGATGCCAACTCTTGCAGAATGTTCCATCTTCAACAACAAAATGTTGAATTTAGAAAACCAAGAGATTGTGAAACTGGAAGCTATTGACAAAATAGAGCATATGGGAGCAACAATTATTTTGTCTGAGAATTTGAAATCTAAATTGGATTCATTAGAGAAGACTATATCTAAAACTGGTGGTTTTGAAAAGACTCTGAATGTGTGCTTAAATTGCCGTATCATTTTGAGAAGGAATTTATATGTTGAAAGAGGTCTGGTAAATGGATCAATGGGTAATGTTGTTGATTTTGAGAAATACAGAAATAGAGATGGAATTGAATTTTTAAAAATTAAATTTGATGGCATTGAGGAAGTACAGCTAATTGGTCGTTGCACAGCTAGGTTTTTGCTTGTAATAGACTTATATGTTCACTGTAAGCAATTTCCTGTTTGCTTGGCATATGCGGTGACAATCCATAAATCGCAAGGTTTAAGTGTAGACAGTGCTTTGGTGAATATTGGCAGTTCTGTGTTCAAAGAGGGTATGGCTTATGTGGCATTGTCACGAGTCAGAACGTTATCGGGTTTGTACTTGATTGAGTGTGATGTCACAAACATTTGTGCGGATCTAGATTGTGTTAAGGAATACAATAGGTTAAGAAGAGAGTATGCTCCACATTTGCCTCAATATCCTTTGTTTGAGAAACGTGTGGTAGGCCGGAAACGAAGAAATATCACTAATAGTAGGGAGGTTGTAGCAAAAAGACCAAAAGTCGATGAACCCAAAATTGTAAGCAAAAAGAAAATGAATTCTGTTGAAGATGTTGTTGGTTTTCAATTTGAAAATAGTTCTGGTGTCAACTGCTATGCTAATGTAGTGGTTAATGTTGTCTTTTCTCTAGAAACTTTGAAAGAACAAATTGTGATCAATTCGGATCAAAATGTTTGCTGTTTGTTGAATTCTGTGTTAGAGAAATGTAGCACTGATAGAACAAGAGTAGAAAGTGTGTCAGAAATTCGAAATCTGTTAGACAAATGTTCAGGTCAAACACAATTCTCTCAAAATATTCAGCAAGATTGTCAGGAGTTTTTAATGTATATGCTTAATGTATTGCAAGATGAAGGTGTAGATGTAGATCATCTGTTTGGCCTTTCTTATCAATGACAGCATGACTGCGAGAATTGTTCGTTATCAAGTACTACTAGTGTAGACTCAGAAAGATTTATATATTTAACTTTGCCAGACAGTAAATCAGTTTCCTTTAATAAGCTAGTAAAAGCAGCCGATCAAAACATGGAGTGTAGCCAATGTAAGTCTGCAATGCTGTCCACATTATTAGTACGAAGATATGGCCAGTATGTCATTTTAATGTTCCAACGATGTAGGCCTGATGGAACAAAATTGACAACTTTAATTAAAAATGTTGTGGCTTCTCAGTTGTCAATAACAGGAAGGACTTTTCTAACTGCAGCAATGATATATCATGAGGGTCCTTCAACAACATCAGGACATTACACAACTTATTTGAAGTCTGGAAACGGCTGGTCATTCTGCAATGATTCTGTTTTAACTTTCAAAAAAAGATTGCCTTTTCACCTTAAAAATTCTTACCTGGTGTTCTTACAACCAAAATTTTAGGGAAGGAATCTCAGGATTTGTTCTGAGGAATTTCAAGAGGTTCTAATGGCTCCTACACTATATAGCCTTGTGGATAAGTGTAGCACAGAGCGAAAATTGTTTGTTTTAATAAGCTAATCCAAGCAGCAGATCAAAACAAGGAGTAGAGGTAATGTAAGTCTGCAATGCTGTCCACATTATTTATAGAAACTTATGGGTGAAATGTCATTTTACAATTCCAACTATATAAAGCAGATGTAAATAAGTTGTCAAGTCTAATTTAAAATGTTTTGGCTACACAGTCGTCAATTTCAGGAAGAACATTTGTAACTGCAGTTATTATATGATATGATGGTCCTTTGACAACATCAGGATATTACACAGCTTATTTGAATTGAAAAAAAGGCTGGTCTTTTGGCAATGATTACCATTTGACTATGAAGCAATGTTGCCTTTTGACTTGTTTTCAGAAGTGAGAATTTAGGGTAGGTAACTGGACTATAATGATTCTAGGTGTTGCTGTAATTTAGTGTGCTATTTTAAATTGCTTTGTATGTCACATTTTTGTTAAAACGATGGAGCTTATCTTTCAGAAAGTGGCGGGCAGAAAATAATAACAGCACAACAGAGTATAAGCTGTTCATAGGACATCCTTTGACGTCATGGAAAGTAAGTTACTTTGGAGGAGTTCTGATTTCTGATTGGTTATATTATATGGGTTTTTTAAACACAATCATTTTGATTGTGTTTTTTTCCCCCTCTGTTATATGATGAATACCTTCAACTCACTGTTTTTAGTGAAATTTGATATATTCTGAGAACAGCAAAAATAAACCATTTAATATGTATAATTAATTCTGTACTTTGAATTGTGGTTTTTAATATGTACTCATCTTGTCTCATGCTCACTCATCTTTTACTACCTTCTATCAATTTTAAAATTTGTGTTCTTTCTTTCACAGATTGAAACTATAAAAATAACAAGTGCCTAAGTTAACGTCAATTATAAGGTAAGTGTTTAGTACTCTTTCCGTTACATCTCTATCACATTTAACTTTTATTAGTTCCACTGCTTCATTTATTTAACCCTCAGTTTCCTGCCTTTGCTACTTCCCTCATTCCTTTTCTCTCTGTTTCCTTCCCTTATACGCATTCTTCCTTTTTTTAATTTATTTTTTTGTTTTGCTTCCGGTTCGCGTACCGGCGCGCGAACCGGGAAGCGAATCATATGGCTGAGATACCCGCCACCCCCTCTCAACACAATCCCCAAGGATGGGACACCGGAAACAGTTCTGAACTTTTGGAAGACGGGAGGGAGTGACCCTCCCGGCCGTATTTATTAAAATATGAAACAAAATTAAAACATTAAAATAATAGTTTCATATTATGTACAATTTCATTACCACATTGCGATGTTTGGCTAACCTTAACATATTCTCTAATACAAAGGTTCTCCTAGCCGAACTAACATCCTACAAAACGTTTAACTTGAAATTTTTGAAATTGTACATCCTAACGTTTAAGGGCCAATGGCAAGGTCGTAACCGGTGTCAAGATCCCTAAACCAGAAATATCCCCCTCACTTGTGAGGGGCGACCGCACAGAGGTGTACCTCGAGTGCAACTACCAATTTCCCTTGACTTGACGGGGGCCCCAATAAACTCGATGCCACTTAAAGGTCGTTCGAGGACTCGTGTGAGGTATCTAGAAGGTAGCGTAGACCCCCCCCCAAACCCCACACAACTTACCACATCTGCCATCGCAGATGACCTGGCCCCGGGAAATTCTCCAGGAGGGGGCTGTAGCCCCTCCTACCCAGGAAGGGGCCTTGACCGCCTTTCCTTTCCTTTCGGCGGCCCATCCTTAGAAGGGACCGCCTACCCCGTTGAGGGGCCAATGGCCACCTCCCTCGAGCGCTCCCATCCGTAATGGGTGACGCCCACTCATAGGGATCTTCCAATTACTGCTCACCGATCATGACCTTACCGCCCGACCAAAATAAATACGACAGTTCTAAACTAAATGACTAAAACGTAAAAGACAGTTAAAAGCAACCACTTTATTAAAAGCATGCTACTGATCAACACTAGAGCAGGATTACTTTATTTGCAAAACATACCACAAATTGACCATTTCTTTATTGCATATTCAAAGATATCACGATAATAATACGGTACCTGCAAACAAAAGAGTTACCACATCAAACTTTATTCAAAACCACTTGCTGTCCTCAGGGGCTGGTGGGTGGGTCAAAATTGGCTCTTCGTTCCGTCTCGAGCTCACGTGCAGCGAGGTGGTGCAGCTTCAGAGCACAGGAACAAGAGGATGCTTCCTTGGCTTGTTGCTCCTTTTATCCGTCTTCAGGGCGGGCGTAAACCCGCCCCGGCGTGCCCCAAGGGTGTGGCCCGGCCGCGTCAGTGTCTAGGCCAGCCCACTCCAGGGCGGGAAAAGGCGCGCCCCGGCTACGCCGCTTCGGGCATACCAGCCGAGACTCGCCTCCCGCCCAAGATGGCTTCCCGGGGGGATCGTGGTACTCCGCCATAAGTTCGGGGGGACCGAATGGTCGCCCCTTTCCATATGGCTGAGATACCCGCCACCCCCTCTCAACACAATCCCCAAGGATGGGACACCGGAAACAGTTCTGAACTTTTGGAAGACGGGAGGGAGTGACCCTCCCGGCCGTATTTATTAAAATATGAAACAAAATTAAAACATTAAAATAATAGTTTCATATTATGTACAATTTCATTACCACATTGCGATGTTTGGCTAACCTTAACATATTCTCTAATACAAAGGTTCTCCTAGCCGAACTAACATCCTACAAAACGTTTAACTTGAAATTTTTGAAATTGTACATCCTAACGTTTAAGGGCCAACGGCAAGGTCGTAACCGGTGTCAAGATCCCTAAACCAGAAATATCCCCCTCACTTGTGAGGGGCGACCGCACAGAGGTGTACCTCGAGTGCAACTACCAATTTCCCTTGACTTGACGGGGGCCCCAATAAACTCGACGCCACTTAAAGGTCGTTCGAGGACTCGTGTGAGGTATCTAGAAGGTAGCGTAGACCCCCCCCCAAACCCCACACAACTTACCACATCTGCCGTCGCAGATGACCTGGCCCCGGGAAATTCTCCAGGAGGGGGCTGTAGCCCCTCCTACCCAGGAAGGGGCCTTGACCGCCTTTCCTTTCCTTTCGGCGGCCCATCCTTAGAAGGGACCGCCTACCCCGTTGAGGGGCCAATGGCCACCTCCCTCGAGCGCTCCCATCCGTAATGGGTGACGCCCACTCATAGGGATCTTCCAATTAGTGCTCACCGATCATGACCTTACCGCCACAGGCCGGATAGTTGACCGGCTATCCGGACCCCCCACAACACTCCTACCTAAAGGTCATGTCTTAAAGTCTTTAGCCAAGCTATACAGTCTCCTATGAGTAACTCGTTCCCCACCCGGGACAAATGAACACCATCCCCCAAATACATACTGTCACCAGTAATACAACCATGCGAAATAGAATGCAGTGTATTGGAACGGAACAATCTACTCACTTTGTTATTAATTTTCCTTACTGAATGATTCAGAGCAGAAACAGAAATAGCCCCCCGCCATACTTTTCGCGGGATCATATGTGACCATGCAATCGTGCACCCTGGAACTCTCCTCGCCAACCAACTTACAGTGGAAAGCATCGCCTCAAGAAGAAGTCGTCTACCAGTGGTGACCAAATCATTGCCCCCAAGATGTACTATGACTATAGACGGCGGTGACCTCGTCCGCCCTAGCAAACCCTCAAAAAATGATTGAAACTGGTCAATACAGAGTCCGCCCTTTCCGTAGAAGGACACACTGTACCCGTATTCCCCAGCCACGTGAATCATGTCACCTGCTTTGAATACGTCCGCGGCACGCCTCACGTATGAGTGGCCCACGACCCACACCTCCTTTTTCACAGCCGGTGAAGTCTGACCGCTGGCCCGGTGTTGGGTCGACTGCATAGTCCGCCCCGCCTCGTAGGCTTGCGCAACTGAAACCAAACAAAAACAAGAAGCGTGAGTACATCATTACAGCTTCACAACATGTGCAACCACACATACCTCTTATAACAATTGGAGGACCAACGCCCCACACGTTTAACTTGTTCGACATTCAGACCCCTGGCTGTAGCCTCTGTAGCAGCCCCTATCCGAAAGGAATGGGTCCCAAACTCGCCCGGGTTCAAGCCCGCAGCAGTAATCGACATCGCAAGCACCCGCTGAAACTGAAACCTCGTCAGTGGGGTGGTGTCAGCGTGTCTCAACAAGGTCCCCCCCCATGATGCCACCCTTTGTGCCAAATATTCCTCTACACAACTCACCGGGCACATGGAGGACCCGGGGATCCTTTGTATGATTATGCAATCACCCATCGCACCCTGATCGGTCTTGGACCTGAAGAACGAGAGAGTCATCGTCTCCCCTCTGATCTGAACGTGCTCTCGGCACAGTCCCCCCATCACGTCCTGCTTGTTCCTCGCCACTAGTTCGCTTACTCGCATAGCCCCATGAAATGCCAGCGTAAAAGCGGCTCGGAATAACACCGTTTCATACTGGGATGAACATATTGCAGGGAGTCTAGATAATAACAGGGCCAACCTATCCAAACCTATCGGGCGCCTTTCATCTACTCTGCGACCCTCAAGGCGTTGCCACCCACGTAGCGCTTTCTGCACAACGAAAGACGCTGTCGGGTCCTGGATCCCATGAGCCCTAGCCACAAAGGAAATGGCGGCCCGATGCCTCTGGGCCGTAGCCACTGATTTGCCTGCCTGACGTAAAGACAGCAGGAATTTCACTACCAACTCCTCCTGGCCCCAAAGCTCCCCTCTAGCCGCCCCCAAAAAGGCCCAATAGGAACGGAACGCCCCTTCATATGCCTTCCTCGTCCTGGGTGCTAAACTCTCTCCCACGAGGTTCTGTAGTTCTGGGCACCGAGAGACCAGAGAGCTTCGGGAAAGGGTGCTGCCACCGGGTCCGCTGTGGGCAGAAAACCCCAGAAGGCCTGCATATGAAAACGAGAAAGCGCATCAGCCGCCTGGTTCATCACCCCCGGGACATGTCTTGCCCTAAATAGTACATTCAATTGCATACACAACAACACAATTTCCTTGAGCAATCTCAGAATCCATTTGCATCGTGCTGCCTGGCTATTGATACACTCAACAACGGTCATGTTATCAGACCAGAATACCACAGAGTGATCTCTGAACCCCTCGGGCCAAGTTCTCAGGGCCACCAGTATGGGAAAAAGTTCTAGGAAAGCAATGTTGCTTGTCAGACCACTATCATGCCACCATGACGGCCATTTTTGTGCCGACCACTGAGTGCCGAATATGGCACCAAAACCAATGCTCCCTGCCGAATCTGTCCACAGCCCTAGCTCCTCAGAGGACACGGCCGGTTTGTTCCAGACAATTCGACCATTGAAATCCGCCAGAAATGCCAACCAAATGCGCATGTCCTGGCGAACCTCTGCCGAGAGCCTTGTGCGATGATGACCCTCCCTCAGGCCGACCATGGCTTGAGTGATCGAGCGAGAAAAGGGGCGGGCCATCGGTATAACTCTTAGGGCAAAATTTAACTGTCCCACCAATTGCTGTAATTGATGTAGCTTCACCTTAGACTCAATTATACACATTTGCAAGGATGCCCTGAATTTTAACACTTTGTCATCTGGTAAACGAAAACAACCTTCTTCGGAATCGAGCTCGATCCCCAGAAACTCAAGGCAAGTCGAGGGACCCACAGTCTTACCTGGTGCCAATGACACGCCAAACTGATTCATCAAGACACAAAATGCCGTCAAGGCCTGTCTACATTCTGGATCCCCGGCTGCCCCCAGAAACAAAAAGTCATCGAGATAATGCATAACATGTTTAAACCCCGTCTTCCTTGTGAAGACCCATTGCAGGAAGCAACTGAACTGTTCGAAATAGGCACACGATATAGAGCACCCCATCGGCATACACCTATCCATGTAGTAGTGACCCTGAAACATGAAACCAAGGAGATGCTGGTCGTCTGGATGTACCGGGAGCAACCGGAACGCTGACTCGATATCAGATTTTGCCATCAGCGCTCCGGGCCCCAGGCGATTCAATATGGCTACGGCCTCATCGAAGGATGCGTACCGCACCGAACACACTTCCGGGTTTATTGGCTCGTTTACGGAAAGACCACGTGGGGCTGATAAATTATGTATCAGCCGAAACTCACCCGGGTCCTTCTTGGGGACCACCCCTAAAGGGGAACAAACAAAGTTAGCAACTGGTGGCACATTAAATGGACCGGCGACTCGACCTCGAGCCACCTCTTTCCCGATCTTTTCCTGTACCACGGTCGTATGCTGTAAGACCGATATCTGGTTTTTACATTTTGCTATACCCTGAAACTCCTTCACTGGGATGCGGAAACCATACGAAAATCCGTCCCGTAACACCCCAGTGGAAGCGTGATCCGGGTATTCACTGAGCCAGGGAATCATTGCCATGGTATCAATCGGAGTAGGTAAAGGCGCCCCTCGGACTATGTCAGACCTGTTTGGCGCCTCCTCTACCCCCGTTATCACCCGTTTTGGCTCTGCACATGGACTCAGGATGGGATGATTGCCCGCACCCTCCACATTCGTGCCTAAATTTGCATGACCCCTGGGGCCTAGTACATTTCCCCCTGTTAAAGTTCCAACAAACCCCCCTTTTTCCTGCGTTGCCGATTGGCCTCGAATGATTGTCGTTACCCGTACCTGATCGAAAGGGCGTCCCCGCATATTGGCGGGAAGATTCACCCACGTTACTCCCTACCAATGGCACCTTCAACATACCAGAATCCTCCATTTTGGACCAGGACACAGAATCATAACAATCCCAAGTTAAGTTTTTATCATGCTCTTTTGCTTTTCTGAAAATATTGTCGTAACAAAACCAATGGTTGCCCTCGTGAGATACTGAATACCCCATGATCCGTGATTGATAAATCGGCAATTCGGGCAGCAATTCGGGCCTACGTTCACCCAAGATGGATGTAAAAACCCCCCATGCTTTGCCCCAATTACCAATGTTTTCATTTACCTTAAAGGCGGCCATCTTTGCGCGCCAAACACTCGGATGCATGAGCTCCTTTTGACTCTTAACATGCTCCATCTCATAATGATCGGTAAGCAACGAGAAGATGTTTATATACTCCCCTGCCCATATCTTCTCCTTGATAGCCAGAGGGACATGTTGACCCAACTTTTCCCTTCGAGAGGGTGCCGACTCATCCCTCGCAATCGGCAATGGCCGCTTACCTGAACCGGAAGCTGTATCTGCGACTGGACCTGACCCAAGTGGTTTTTCTACTGCCGCAGCCGGCGATAGTGCCTTCTTCGCTTCCCTTGTTTCCCGCAGCTGTTTCATCAACACCTGCGCGTCGTCAGCCGTGGCGCCCTTGCTACCTTTACCCAACCACGCTGCTAATTGTGCTGCCAGCTCGGGCGGCATATCCTCCCCGGACACGGGGGTGACCACTACGGGAATCGGATTTCCTTCCTCCAGGACCGGAGTGGGTGCTTCGAGCGGGGTACAGGGAACTGGGACGCCTCCCCCAGCTGTTCCCCTCCTGGGCCTCTTGCCTTTTCCTCCTGGTGCTGTTCCCGCCAGAGGACGTTTCGGCCCCCCTTCCTCGTCTTTCTCCGCCATTCGCTTCTTTAGGTCGGTCACCTCTTTCATGAGAACACGCAGCATCTGCTCGGTAGTCATTCGCTTTCCCGCCTTCTTAGGCATTCTCCGACAGAGTATCTGCAAAACAAACAAGAGGATTATAACGCTCAAAATTGGCTCTTCGTTCTGTCTCGAGCTCACGTGCAGCGAGGTGGTGCAGCTTCAGAGCACAGGAACAAGAGGATGCTTCCTTGGCTTGTTGCTCCTTTTATCCGTCTTCAGGGCGGGCGTAAACCCGCCCCGGCCTGCCCCAAGGGCGTGGCCCGGCCGCGTCAGTGTCTAGGCCAGCCCACTCCAGGGCGGGAAAAGGCGCGCCCCGGCTACGCTGCTTCGGGCATACCAGCCGAGACTCGCCTCCCGCCCAAGATGGCTTCCCGGGGGGATCGTGGTACTCCGCCATAAGTTCGGGGGGACCGAATGGTCGCCCCTTTCCAAAAGAAGAAGAGGTTGCCAGAGTGCTAAACATTCCAGCAATTTTTTATAAATGGGAGGTAGTTCTGAAAAGAACTTTTTTTTATTGTTTTTGTTGTTTTAAATGTTTTTTTTCTTTTTATGAACATTTTTTTACTTTTTTTGTATTTTAAGAACGGTTTTATATTTTTTTTGATTTTTTTGGGGGGGAAACGAAAATCAGTCATTATAAAGGGCTCAACAGGAGCAACAAAAAAAAAGATATTTTACTTTCTGGGCCGTTTAGAACATTTATGATTTTCATAAGCTAAGTTGATGAGAGTTATACTTTTCTCTCCATAAGAAATCAATTTGCAGCAAAAAATACAGGTATGCTTCATATCACCAAAGTTCATCTGTATGTTTGGGACCGTCTCCCTCGCCTCTGGTCCCGTCACTGCCTGTTGAGCTGATGTACGGGCCACAGGAGGGGGGTTTTCCTGTAGGTCACGTACCTGTGCAGCACTATAATGATTAGGGTGCCACCTGTCCATATGGCGATGCATGGTGTAATTGCCATAGCTGTATTTTTTATCTGTTCCTCTGGATAGTTCTTTGTCACAGATCAAACATGTGACATATCGGGCATTTACTTGTTTTTGTCCCCGGGGTTATGTGAAGAATTGCCAGATGTAATTTACTTTCACATGGGACCTCCTTGGTTCTTCTTGCAAAAACGGTCTCCTCACTTGCTCCTTTTCCTCTTCTTCTTCTTCTTCCTCCTCTTGATTTATGAGGACCTGAGGAGGTGGTCCATCCTTATTTGGTGGTGGTGGTGGAGTGGCTCCAGCAGCTGCAGCTACAACACTTGCCTTTTTTCCAAATTTCGAAAGTAGGTCTTTCTCTCATAAAAATGAAAGTCAGAGTGAGGAAAAAAGGGGGGGTTTTCATCATTTGTGAAAAAAAATGTAATAAACCAATGAAAAGTGTTATTTTCAGGTCACATGACCTAGCCTTACATCATTAGGAAACCAAAAGTAAAATTAACCAATGAAAAGTTTTATGAACAAGTCACATGACCTGTTATGCTTACGTTACGCGTCCCACTACGCACCCGGAGCGCTTCCGGGGCGCTGCGCTTCGCGCCTCGGTTCGCGCTCCGGAGCACTTCCGGGTGCGCTAACGCGGCGCGTCATAAGACGCATTACGCGGCAATGCGATACATCGCGTTACGTTTCCCGGTTCGCGGACCGGGTCGCGGCACCAAATTAAGCTAACGGGAAGCTACCCGGTGCGCGGACCGGTAGCGAAACAAAAAAAAATTATAAAAAAAATATATATACATAAAAAAATTATATTACAAACATATAAAATATATTTTTCAATTAAAATAAGAATACATTTTACAGCTTTTGATATTTGCTAATAAAAAACCATTGAAATTCACTGAAAAAACCATAGGTTATAGACCATATATAGTTAGGAATTAGCATTTAGAAAACCTTAAAAATTCACTGAAAAAACCATAGGTTATAGACCATATATAGTTAGGGATTAGCATTTACAAAACCTTATTTTATTCACACAAAACCATTGAAATTTGCATATATAGTTAGTTGCACTAACTATATATATCGCGCACCCGCAATCCACTGCTGATGATGTCACATATTACATCATCCATGACATGGTCAGTGACATCACTGATGACATCACTGATGACAACTCAAATGACTTCACTGACAACATCACTGATGACATAATTCATGTGATAATACGATGAACCTCTTCAGACTCTAATATACCCTTAGATACACTCAGTGTAAACAGATACTCACAGACTGTCACTCATCCATGGAGTTACTCATACACTTAGTCAGTCATGCAAAGAATCAATCACACCTCCATTTCCTCAACTATACAGTTATACACACCTTACTTATTCAAACATCTTCTAACACATATTTACTCTCTTATACAATCACTGATACAAGTTTTCAATGATCCATGCAGCCACTCACACATTCACTGGCTCTTATACACAGTAATTTATATATGTCAACTCTCACATGTACTGTGTTTTACATATGTACTTACTTTGACATGTAGCACTGAGATATCAATTCGCTCACCAATACACTCATGCACACAGTCAACCACCCATACAGCTGTTTCCACATGCAGTTTTGAACCCATACATCTAGTGAATGAACTGTTCACACATCTATGCACAGAGTCACACACCTCTCAGCCACCCACACACACACTCACTCTCCCATACAAATACTTGGGCAACCAATCAATAACCCATATAGTTAATCATATAGCTACTGATCAACACATGCAGCAGTTTACAGAACAGCAGATATAATGATGCACAAATTAAGACAGTTTAGTCACTAACCCATGCTCTCAGTGAGACACATTTAATCACTCTCTCATACAGTCAGTCATGCACCTACTAAATCCTTCATCCAGACACTTATACATCCACTCATTCTTCAATATGTAAGAGATATTTTAACTTTACAGAAACATACAGTCACTGGATGATGTCATCAGTGATGTCATCAGTGATGTCACTGACCATGTCATGAATGATGTAATATGTGACATCATCAGCAGTGGGTTGCGGGTGGGCGATATATAGTTAGTGCAACTAACTATATATGCGAATTTCACTGGTTTTGTGTGAGTAAAATAAGGTTTTGTAAATGCTAATCCCTAACTATATATGGTCTATAACCTATGATTTTTTCAGTGAATATATATATATATATATATATATATATTACCTACTGGCGGTCGCCAGTAGGTATATATAGTTAGGATTTTTTCTCTATGGGACTTTTGAAAATTCTATGTCTAATAACTTTGGCGTTTGTGGACAGAATCGGCTGAAATTTTCAGGAAAAGGGCACATTTTGTTTCTGAGCAGCCCCTAAACATTTTGGGGGGGTTCGTAAAGGGGGGGCTGAGAAAAAAGGGGGGTCCCAAAACGCGTTTTTCCCATTCATTTTTCCATAGGGCGTTTGGCCTCACTTTTAGCTCGAACGGCTGAATGGATTTGCACGAAACTTGGCAAAATTGTAGGGACTGTTAGCCCGATGTGCCTTTGCTGGGTCTCAATATATGTGCTCCAGTGGATTTTGAGAAATTAACGTTTTAAAAAACAGATATATCTGTGACAGCGTCCCGGGTAGCGATCCCGTTCGCGTACTTTTCGCGTTACGGAACTTTGCGAAGCGAAGCTGATTGGCTCTCCGGTGTCTGTCATTATTCTAAACAGTCCTGAACGGCCGCCATCTTGTCTCTCGGTAGGATCGAGAGACAAGAGGAGGCCAAAACGAAGGGGGAAATGACCATAAGGGGGCATAGTAGATCCTGCCTGACCCCCTAGGTTTGATGTGAAAGCTTTAAAAGGCCCCGCGGGGCAAAAAAAAAAAAATCGTTTTTTTTGCGTGGGGTGCGCCCGGTACACGCACCGGAAAGCGGTCCAGGGAGCGTACTATGAGGAAACAAGAATGATAGACTTTTTAAATATTGTATGTTTATTGATTGTTCGTTTTGTTGTTTATTTTTAATTACGTAGCAACATGTAGGTACCAATGCAGAGTCTAAAAATAAATAAACCCGGTCTCCTTTGTAGATATCTTGCAAGTTGTTTCAGAAGTTATTGTGGTATATGGAATTCATACCATAGTCTGTCTGGAAAGCCGAAACAATATGGAGGCAGGAGATGATAAAGAGATGTTAAATACACATTGGAGATAATATAGTTGGAGAAAGGAAGTAACTATGAGCAAACTTACTATGTAACACAAAAAAGTTGTACATTATATTTTAAGTCTCACTTTATATTATATCTATTTTGGTACTATTTCATAATTTACATATAAAAAAGAATAATGTATCAAACAATTTTTAATTTTTAAATTTTAATTTATTGTTAAGATTTTTCAAAATCTAAAAGAATTTGTAACATCAATTCATCAGGTATGTCCTCCTTTTCATTCCATGATTCATATTCTTCTACACATTCAATTAATTCTTCGTCTAATGTGTCATCCAAAAAGTAATTTTCATCCTTTTCTTCATTTGGATTGTTTTCAATATTTATTTGAAAGGAAATATTATTTTCTTTCTGTTGTGCTTCCATTTTCTTGCTGTAAATTGCACACAAAATAAAAATATATCAGTAGAGATAGGTTACTGTTGGGTTAAAGTTCAGGCAGGTACTTGTGAGTTTTTAACAGTGAAGTTATCTTTGGGCACTGTATGGATTCAGGCAGGAAATAGAACTATTACAAAGTGCCTGTGATGAAGACTAAGTAAATTCATAATTATACCATAGAAGCCTAACTCAATCCATAATTATAACAGAGAAGCCTATCTCAATCTCTAACTCTTACAGAGGGACAGTATATAACTATCTGAAAACGTTTTCACAAATTACCATAACATAGTTCTCATTTCAAATTTTTAAAATAACTTCTTACCTTTCAAAAAGAAGTTTAATTTGTCAGTGAAAATGCTCTACAAATGTACTTCAGGAAGTAGTAGTCAAAATGGCTGTGTTTCTCTCTCTTTCTTTATATATATTCAGGTACATAACCAATCAAATGTCATGAAATAATAGTAGAAAATGAAAGTAACATTTTAATTGGTTGTCAATTCCAACACTTCATATGTGTTTTGTGAAGTAATTTACCTCAGGGAATTTAGAGAGGTCTACATGCTAAATGGCTAAATGGAATTCCAACCAAATTTGTGAAAATGGTAGGGAATGGTATGTAGTATGAGCTAATGTATATTTGGTGAAAGTGTCTCCAGTGGTTTTTCTGTAAATTACTTTCCCACCTTTTTTGAGCGAGTGCTTGTCAGTGCGTGTCCCAGGACGCGAACCTGCAGCATTACGGGAGTCCTCCATTTTGTGTTTCGGTAGAATTGAGATACAAGAGGGAGGGTAAAAAATGTTCAGGATGGGTAGAAGGGGGCACGGTAGACGTATCCTGACCCTCTAGGTTTTCTGAGGGTGGCTGAGGAGGCTCATATATGTAAAAAAAAACTTAGAATTTTTCGCGCGGTTAGCTGCTGGTACGCGAACCGGGTAGAGAACCGGGAAGCGAACATAAGTGAAAATTAGTGAAAAAAGGTACATTCGAAATTTCAAAAGAGTAATTAAAGTTAAGGTAGCTCTGAAAAGAGCTTTTGGGTTCTGTGTAAGTTTTAGGTACTTATAAGTAGGTACCAATACACAGTCTTAAATTTTGTATGAAAACTCTGTTCCCCTCATCTGAGAAGTGCACGCCATCTCCTCTGTAGATATCTTGCATGTAGTAACGCAAGTTATTGTTGTAGATGCAGCCCATTCCATGGTCTCTCATGTAAACTGAAACAGACTTATTTACATGCTTCCTCGATTTCTCAATTTGTGGACAAAATTGATTGGACACCTCCATTTTTGTCTTTGGCATATATTGGAATATACCAAGGCAGTTTGAGGAAAAAGTGCCATCAATTGCTCAAAGGTGTCTTTTAAGAGCATTTCCAGACCTACCCCAGTCAAAGTGCCCAAATCATTTCCTCCACAGTGCACTATTATGAGGTCAGGGTTTGGCAAATGTAAAAAGGTTTTCACCAATGGTATCAATTGGTGACATTTCAATCCTCTTTGGCCAATCCATTTGATTTCCACATTTTGTAAATTGAGGTTGTGTAAATTTCTGTTTTCAGCATACCTGTGAGCCCAGTGAATGTAACTATGTTCAACAATCCAGACAGAAAACATGGCAAGAGGAGGTTCTGCTGCAGTCAGATGAAGTGTGGGAATGAAATGGCAGTTGAAACAGTAGGAGTTTGTAAAGAAAAAAAACTGTGGAGTTTGAGTGCTAATGATTCATTAGCAGTGATTGGTGGATTTCGATTGCTGAAAACAGAAAGTTAGGGTGCATGGATGTGTTCTTTGAAAGATGTAATTTTAATGGTTAATAAAAAATGATGTTATGAAAGATTGCAGTGGATTAGCAGGTGTACTGAGAGTTCAGAGTTCATTTGAAACATTGTTGTGTGAACTTGTAAACATGAGAGGTCTGGCAGGCGGTAGTTGCTATGGAAAAAGGGCAGAAAGGGCAGAGGGGGGAGGGTGTTGATTTGAAAAAAGTGAGGGAAGAGTTTTGATTGGCTGACATGAGAGATATGTGTGATGAATATCAACATTTCAGTGCCTTTGTTGGTCCCAGCCTCTGGAGTGCATACCTTTTGTTCTGCTAAAGAAAAATTGGTGTGTTTCTGAGACTGTTTTGAAATTCAAAAAGCATTTGTTAAGGTGAGTTATCGTTTCTTTATTTTAGATAGAGACTAGTATGCTTTTTTGAGAAAATAAGAAAGCCAGCTGTGCATTTAAAATGATGTTTTGAGTCAAGTGTTTGCATTATGTTTTCCAAGAAGATTTTGCATTCTTTTACAAATTGTAATTGCAGATAATGTAAAGTATTAGTACTGACAAGGTGTGGTTGTACATAGGAGCTGTGCTGTGTTTTCAAATTATGATCAGAAAATCGTTTTTAAGGAAAAGGAATGCTTTTAAAATTTATGAGAATTTATTTACTTGCGATGTGACTCCTGCAATGCGTCGCTTTTGCGGAACAGATGCATGATGCATCTGTGTTGTTATTGCCCCATGGTGCTCCACAGTATACATGTTAAAAGTGATGCATAAGTGGTGCAAGTGCCTTGTAAATACACCCCTATATGTGCTTAGCCATTTCAAGTCACTTCCCCCTGGTTCAAGGGCCTTGTAAATACGTCCCCATGTGTGTTTGGTCATTTGTAGTCACTTTCCCCGTGGTGCAAGGTCCTTGTAAATACACCCCCATGTGTGATTGGCAAATTTTAATTTTGATTGTTTGAGTTACATAGCCATGTTAAAAGTGATGGGAAAAAAGGTGCAAGGACCTTAAAAAAACGTTTTCATGTGTATTAGGGCATTTTAAGTCAGTTCCCCATGAATGTAGGTATATAATTGTTTTACATAAAAGGTTTAAAAACGTGTTTTGAAATCAATTAGGTTTCTTGATATGTACTGCTATTGTTTCATAGGTTGTTTGGGGCATATTTACAAGGCCTTTGAGTCCCTTTGATGTAATTTTTCCAATTTTAATTTAAGACATTTCCCCTGAAGCAAGGTCCTTGTAAATACGCTCCCATGTGTGCTTGGGTAATTTAAGTATTGATAGGGTGTGCTTCTACATAGGACGTAGACTACATCTGCACAATGAGATAACTAAGCTGAAGAAATACAGGTGATGTGATTGTTAAATGTGCGCTCCACTCTGCCTACTGATTAAAGTTCAGCCCCCCCGAAATCTTTTCTTAGCCCCCCCCCCCGAAATGTGGCTCTAATTGCGCCTCTGGGTTTAGGCGTGTTCAGGGAGATAGAGGAGGTCTGGCCTTTGTTCAAGAGTGCAGTGGACATGATTCACTTCATTGGTAGGCCTGCACATGTATTATCACCTCTGTACTCTTCAACAATCCTAAATTTCATCTGCAACCCTGAGTAGGTCTCACCTCAAACAAACTTCTAGATAGTCCACACCTTATCGTCATCCTGAATCAATCATTTAAAGTGTTAGGGGCAGATTTATGATGGCTGTGCGCCTATTTTGTGCTGCTGTTGCGTCACTTTTATAATGCAGGAGAGATTTTTAAGATGCACCATGTTGCAAGATAGCAGCCGCGGGTCGTGGAGGGAGTTACGGTGGGGCAGGGAGGCGGGGAGGGGGAAGGGCAGGGTGGAGGGACCTAAACACTGGCATATGGATTATTGCAGGTAAGTACACAATTTAATGTGCGTCAAGTTTCATGTGGGCTTTTTGTTGCAGGGTGGGCAGTCATTTGCATGAAAGCCCTGTAAAACTATCACAGTAAAATTAAGAAGATTTCACTGAATCATCTTTATGGCATTGCTGAATCAAATCCTTACTGTTATTGATTTACTGTTTGGTAATAGTGGTTAATAACATTTTTTATTATATTTTACCACAGATTCAACTGCAGATTATTTAGAAATTAGACAATGCCGTCTAAGGATAGAATCTGAAAGGCTATGAAACGTCAAAGACAGCAGATTACTAAATGCTTGCAGCAGTCCTCTACATTAAAATCACGTCAACGCACGAAGAAAGCTCCGGGTAAGAGAACGAAATCATTCCTTAAAAACATTTGTAGAAACAAAAGTATAACTACAGAACAAGTTTTAGTCCATAAAAAGAGAGCCAATTTAAATGGAAAGGAAAGGCCCGTCAAAAATGTTTCTGCTAGAGCAGGAGATAACTCTGTGCATGGCAGTAGAAGGGAAAATATATTCAGGGATATTCGTAGGCGAATGTTCCGCAACAGGGTAATTGTCAATTTGCTAAAACAATTTAAGAAAGGCCAACAGAAAGTGGCATTTTATAAGAAAAAGAAAAATGTAGAGAAAATTATTCATCAGGCTTTCGAAATTAAGCGAAAGTTATTTATTTTGGTAATTAATAGAATTAGGAAACTAAACAAGGTAATTTATGTTTTCAAATCAAAAAGTAGATAGAAGAGAGTAGTTAATCGAAGTAATTTTTGTGAAGTTTTCTCAGGAGAATGGATGCATAGTTCAAATAGTGAGGCATTTTTTAATGAGGAGAGTTATTTTCAGGACAATGATTTGGTGCATGCAGTTGACAGCAATGGTCGAGCATATGAGGTAAAAGATGGTCGTCCGGTTGAAAAAGAAAAACTTGTGTCTGCAGATGCAAAAGAGGTGTTAAGTGATGAGGTTTTAGGGAGACATCCTAAGGGACCAGTGTACACCTGGAAGTGTAGTTCTATTTGCAGTGTGCGACAGGATTCCATCAATTTGCTTTGTGATTTTGTACGGACATTTAATAAGAAAAGTTTAAAACCAAAAATAAAGTTGTTGCAAGAATTCGATCCTTGTAGAGTGAGACAAGTGACAGGTTTGCATGGTCATTTACTGGCTTGTCTTTCCAGGAGAGTATGCCAGAGTGTTTTTCATCATTTCAGGATGCTAGCAGTGCATCATAATAAAGTGAGGAATTTAGTTAGAATGTTGTATTATGCTAAGAGTCCAGCAATTATGCTTAAACAATTAAGCAGTGCTCTTTTGCATGGTTCTGAAGTAGATGTGAAGAATATTTGTCAAGAAATTGAGTTCTGTTACTTTGCTGGTAAAGAGAACAATGTTGAAATTGACCCACTAGAAGAAGGTAATGTGGAAGAGAGTGTACAGATTTTCAGTAAACTTAAGTTTCACAAGGAAATTTCCACGTTTATGGTGAAATCAAGTGAGAGGCCTAATTTCACTTGTGTGTGTTGTCGACGGACTTATTATAAGAATCAGACTAAGTTAGTGGATTTATATGCAAAAAGTGATATGGAAAACAATAGTGAATGGAAGGATTTTGCCACATACTTGATGGTAGAAAATTGTTTTGATTTGGGAGCGAAGCAACGTATGTGTACTTATTGTTATAACAAATTAAGCCAAAACCAGATGCCTGCTAGAGCGGTTTATAATAATCTGGAATTGGTTGACATTCCTTCTGAATTGAAGGATTTAAATACTTATGAATCTATTTTGATTCAAAATGTCCATCCCTTCCAGGCTATTGTACGAATGGAGCCAAAAACAGGGAAATTGCCTCCATCAGATTTACAGAGAGGATTAAAGGGAAGAGTTGTTTATTTGCCTTTAGATTTGAAGAAAAACATTAATACAATTGGAGTAGAGAAAGCGGAAGAGGAACCTCTGGTTATCATAGTTAATGGGGTTCCGACAAAGAGTAAGAAAATCTGGCAAGATTTAGTGGATGTTAGGAAAGTCAAAAAGGCAAAATTGTATTTGATAAAAAAACAATGAGTACTACAAGAATGTATGTGTTGCAGAAGAGGAAGTAAGTGAAGAAGAGGACAGCGATTTGTGTGCTGGACAAATTGAGAAAGTAGAAGCCTCTAAAAATGAAGAAATATCTGAACATTATAGTGTTCATCCTTTGTATTCCAAGGAAGTCATGGGGAATGCTATTGAGTTGTTTCAAATGAAACAAGCCAAAGGGAGTCCCATTAGTGTTTGGGAGGAAAGTTTGGAAGCTCGGTGTTTCCCACAGTTATTTCCCACAGGTCGAGGAGGACGATATGATGAGCGACCTGTTCAAATTCCTGCTTCAGAATACCGGACTTTACGATTGTATGCAGAAGATCCTAGGTTTCGTCAATGCATTCCCTATTTATTTCATCTACTGTTTGAAAGTGATCTCTCTGGATTGTCTTATGCAGTGAACCACATCTTGAAAAGTGGTGTACAACTGCGAAATATCTCGGCAAGGGACTTTATGGATAAAGTCAATGTGCAAGACAGTATTTTGGATTCTCACCTGATTAATCTCATGGCTTGTCAGAGTGGTACTAATGAGTATTGGTACCGCCGTCATGGTGACTTAAAATGTATGCAGAGGAACTTAGGAACTCCCACATGGTTCCTCACTCTCAGCTGTGCTGAGTATGGCTGGGAAGACTTACTTGAATTTCTACGAGAGGCAAATGGAAACATTGAAAATAACGAATTCAAGACACCCGGAGAACTGTGCTCTTTGGATCCAGTGAATGTATGCAGATACTTCAATCATAGATTTGAAGCTATTATGTCTTTTATCACGAACAAGAAAAATCCAACTCTTGGAGAGGTGTTGGATTTCTTCTGGAGAAAGGAGTATCAAGCAAGAGGTGCTCCTCATATACATATGCTGCTATGGATCAAAGATGCACCCAAATTTGGAACAGATCCGGATGACTTAGTGATGAGTTTCATAGAACAGTATGCTACATGTGCTGTTCCAAAGACAAACAAAGATAAAAGTCTAAGAGAACAAGTTTTACGGTTTCAAAGCCATCGTTGTGGAAAGTACTGTCGTCGTAAATTCAGAAACAAGGACAAGTACTACACCAAATGTCGTTTTGCATTTCCACGGTTGGTGATATCTAAAGGAAGAGTGAACAATTTGATGTCTTCGCTGCGACATAATGTGACGAGGAAATCACCCAAAAACACATACAATTTGAAAAGAAACGAAGAGTCCAAGTACATTAACGACTACAACCCAGTGATTTTGTCCATGTGGAATGCTAACATGGATATACAGTTTGTGGCTGACAACTGTATGGCTGTGGCTCGTTATGTGACGTCTTACATCACCAAAAAAGAAAAGACAGAACTGAAGGATATGTGGGAGGATATTTCCCATGAAAAGAGCCTCAGTAAGAAGTTGTACAGTTTCAGTCTGAAGATGTTGTCGCATTGAGAAATCGGAGCTTACGAATGTTCTGACCGGTTATCTTCAGCAAGTCTCTATGCCAAATCTAGGAGTATCATTTGGGCGAGTCTTGGTCTTGCTGCAACGCGTAATCGAGTTCTGAAACCTGTACGGGAAATTGAGTATTTGGCGGAGAAGGAACCAAGCAGTACAGATATTTTGAAGACCAACATGTTGGATACATATTATCCAAATAGAAGCAGTCACCTGGAGAATGTTTGTCTGTATGATGTTCTACAAAATTACATTTTCAAGAGGAACATCAAAGAAGATATTGATAAAGGAGTGTATGCTGTAATTGGAAGTGAGGGATGTCTGGTCAAGCAAAGAAAATGTCATTTGGTAAATCATCGAAAATTGAATTGCGAATCTCCAGAAAGAAAAGAGTTTTTCTATTTAGCTCTTTTGCAACTTTTCAAGCCTTGGCGTGCAGAAGAGGAACTGCATGGAGATTTCCTCTGTTACGAAGACTCTTTTAATGCAGCCAAGGAGTCCATAGAATGTCCTGTTTTTCCAAAATATCTAGAAATGTTGAATGCAGAAATCGAGCAGGAAGCAACAATTGCAGCTGAGATTGCTAGAGACAGTTCTCAGGACAGTCAGAGTTCTGTTTCATTGAGTCAGGATCCGCTAAGAGAACCAGTTATCGAAAATGAAGCTGCCACTGCTATGATTGAAGTGGAAAGAGCCATGGCACATGCTCAGAAGGATGCGGTTAACTTAGAAGATTTGGAAAGACAACTCAACGTTGAGCAGAGGAAAATATATGACGAAGTTACCAACCAAATTGATCATGGATTCAGTCATGAGAAGAAAGAGTGCTCATGTACGTCGTTGAAGCCTGTCCGACTGTACGTGAGTGGAGAAGCAGGAACTGGAAAAAGTTTCCTCATTAAAGCAATTTCATGTTATCTGCAGAAAAGGACTGAGTCATCGCTGTCTTGTGTTGTCACCGCTCCAACTGGACTGGCAGCACATAACATTAAAGGGATTACTTTGCATCGGCTACTGATGCTGCCAGTGGAGCATGATAACAAATTACAATACCACAAGTTATCTGGGGATGCTTGTTGTGAAGTATCTAGAGTTCTAAAAAAAAGATAAAAACTTCTTATCATTGATGAAGTAAGCATGGTTTCCAATGTCATGCTTGCCTTTGTGCATTTGAGAATGCAGGAAGTTCTTAAAACAGAGTATGATGTGTTATCCGGTGGCAAACACATCATTGTTTTCGGTGATCTTCTGCAGCTGAGACCAGTGAAAGGACAACCAGTGTTTAAACTGCTTACGCATGAAGATACCAGGAAGTGCCTAGGGAGCATTGGCAACGTTAACATATGGTTAAACTTCAATTATGCTGAGCTGCGTGAAAATATGCGTCAGGCGAAGGATGAAGATTACAAGAATATTCTACAAGATGTTAGAATCGGGAAAGTGACTGAGCATGGGAAAGAAGCTTTACATGCACGATTACTGTCAAATTTGTATCCAGAAGAAGACGTTCTGCCAGAGGATATTTTTCAGAAAATTACTGAGAAAAAATCTGGAATATGTTTGATGCCAACTCTTGCAGAATGTTTCATCTTCAATAACAAAATGTTGAATTTAGAAAACCAAGAGATTGTGAAACTGGAAGCTATTGACAGAATAGAGCATATGGGTGCAACAATTGTTTTGTCTGAGAATTTGAAATCTAAATTGGATTCATTAGAGAAGACTATATCCAAAACTGCGGGTTTTGAAAAGACTCTGAATGTGTGCTTAAATTGCCGTATCATTTTGAGAAGAAATTTACATGTTAAAAGAGGTCTGGTAAATGGATCAATGGGTAATGTTGTTGATTTTGAGAAATACAGAAGTGAAGATGGAATTGAATTTTTAAAAATTAAATTTGATGGCATTGAGGAAGTACAGCTAATAGGTCGTTGCACAGCTAGGTTTTTGCTTGTAAAAGACTTATATGTTCGCCGTAAGCAGTTTCCTGTTTGCTTGGCATATGCAGTGACCATTCATAAATCGCAAGGTTTAAGTGTAGACACTGCTTTAGTGAATATTGGCAGTTCTGTGTTCAAAGAGGGTATGGCCTATGTAGCATTGTCACGAGTCAGAACTTTATCGGGATTGTACTTGATTGACTGTGATGTCACAAACATTTGTGCGGATCTAGATTGTGTTAAGGAATACAATAGGTTAAGAAGAGAGTATGCACCACATTTGCCTCAATATCCTTTGTTTGAGAAACGTGTGGTAGGCCGGAAACGAAGAGATATCAGTAATAGTAGGGAGGTTGTAGCAAAAAGACCAAAAGTCGATGAACCGAAAATTGTAAGCAGAAATAAAATTAATTCTGTTGAAGAGGTTGTTGGTTTTCAATTTGAAAATAGTTCTGGTGTCATCTGCTATGCTAATGTAGTGGTTAATGTTCTCTTTTCACTAGAGACTTTAAAAGAACAGATTGTGATCAATTCGGAACAAAGTTTATGCTGTTTGTTGAATTCTGTGTTAGAGAAATGTAGCGCTGATAGAACAAGAGTAGAAAGTGTGTCTGAAATTCGTTATCTGTTAGACGAATGTTCAGGTCAAACACAATTCTCTCAAAATTTTCAGCAGGATTGTCAGGAGTTTTTAATGTATATGCTTGATGTTTTGCAAAATGAAGGTGTAGATGTAGATTATCTGTTTGGCCTTTCTTATCAATGGCAGCATGATTTCGAGAACTGTAGGCTATCAAGTACTACTAGTGTAGACACAGAAAGATTTATATATTTAACTTTGCCTGACAGTAAATCAGTATCCTTCAATAAGCTAGTAAAGGCAGCCGATCAAAACATGGAGTGTAGCCAATGTAAGTCTGCAATGCTGTCCACGTTAATTTTACGAAGTTATGGCCAGTATGTCATTTTAATGTTCCAACGATGTAGGCCTGATGGAACTAAATTGACAACTTTAATTAATAATTTTGTGGCTTCGCAGTTGTCAATATCAGGAAGGACTTTTGTAACTACAGCAATTATATATCATGACGGTCCTTCAACTACTTCAGGACATTACACAGCTTATTTATAATCTGGAAACGGCTGGTCATTCTGCAATTATTCTGTTTTAACTTTCAAAAAAAGATTGCCTTTCCACCTTCAAAATTCTTACCTGGTGTTCTTACAACCCAAATTTTAGGAAAGGAATCTTGGGATTTGTTCTGAGGAATTTCAAGAGGTTCTAATGGCTCCTACTCTATATGGCCTTGTGGATAAGTGAAGTACAGAGCGAAAACTGTTTGTGTTTATAAGCTAATTCAAGCAGCAGATCAAAACAAGGATTAGAGGAAATGTAAGTCTGCAATGCTGTCCATATTATTTATGGAAACTTATGGGTAAAATGTCATTTTACAATTTCAACTACATAAACTGGATGAAAAAAAGTTGTTAAGTCTAATTAAAAATATTTTGGCTACACAGTCATCGATTTCAGGAAGAACATTTGCAACTGCAGCTATTATATATGAAGATGGTCCTTTGACAACATCAGGATATTACACAGCTTATTTGAAATAAAAAAGGCTAGTCTTTCAGCAAACATTACCAATTGAGTATGAAGCAATGCTGCCTTTTGACTTGTTTTCTGAAGTGAGAAATTAGGGTAGGTAACTGGACTATAATGATTCTAGGTGTTGCTGTAATTTAGTGTGCTGTTTTAAATTGCTTTGTATGTCTCATTTTTCTTAAAACGATGGAGTTTATCTTTCAGAAAGTGGCGGACAGAAAATAGTAACAGCACAACAGAGTATAAGCTGTTCATAGGACATCCTTTGACGTCATAGAAAGTAAGTTACTTTTGAGGAGTTCTGATTTCTGATTAGTTATATTATTTGTGTTTTTTAAACACAATCATTTTTATTGTGTTTTTTTTTTCCCCGCTGTTATATGATGAATACCTTCAACTCACTGTTTTCAGTGAAATTTGATATATTCTGAGAACAGCAAAAATAAACCTTTAAATATGTAAAATTAATTTTGTACTTTGAATTGTGATTTATAATATGTATTCATCTTGTCTCATGCTCACTCTTTTTTTACTACCTTCTATTAATGTAAAATTTTTTGTTCTTTCTTACACAGATCAAAAGTATAAAAATTACAATTGACTAAATTAACGACAATTATAAGGTAAGTGTTTAGTACTCTTTACGTTACATCTCTATCAAATTTAACTTTTATTAGTTCCACTGCTTCATTTCTTTAACCTTCAGTTTCCTGCCTTTGGTACTTCCCTCATTTCTTTTTCTATTACTTACTTATACTACTCTTTCCACTCCTTTTCTCAGTCCCTCTTTCAACAGTAACTGTGTGTTACTCCCTCTATTTGTCTTTCTTTTAACATTACTCTCTGTTTACTTACTCTTCTTTTTAAAAAAAAAAAATTTTTTTAGTTCGCTTCCGGTTCACGTACCGGCGCGCGAACCGGGAAGCAAATCAAAAGAAATAGAGGTTGCTAGAGTGCTAAACATTCTAGCAATTTTTCATAAAGGGAAGGTAGTTCTGAAAAGAACTTTTTTTTATTATTTTTGTTGTTTTATATATTTTTTGTGTTTTTTGGGGGGGGCAAACAAAAATGATTCATTAGAAAGGGCTCAACAGGAGCAACAAAAAAAAAGAAAATTTAGTTTCTGGGACGTTTTGTACATTGATGATGTTCATAAGCTCTATTGATTAGAGTTACACTCCTCTCTCCACAGGAAATTAATTTGCCTCAAGTTAAACATGTTAATTTCATTTGGCCAAAGAACTTCTGTAGATTTGGGACCGTTTCCCTTGCCTCTGATTCCGTCACTGCCACTTCATTGGTGGATGTACTGGCAGGTCGGGGGTTATCCACCAAATCACGTAATTGGGCAGCACTGTAATTTATTGGGTGCCACCTCTCCATATGGCGATGCATGGTATAATTACCATACTATATTTTTTTTTGGTTCCTCTGGACAGTTCATAGTGGCAGATGAGGCAGGTAACGTACCGGGCATTTACCTTTTTTTGATGTGGAGGAAACGAAAAAAAATTGCCAAATAAAATTTTCTTTTATATGGGACCTCCTTGGCTGTTCTTTTAAAAACCTCCTTGTCCCTTGCTCCTCTTCCTCTTCTTCCTCTTCTTCCTCCTCTTGTTATAGGATGACCTGAGGAGGTGGTCCTCTCTTCCTTGGAGGTGGTGGTGGTGCTGGGGGTCCACCAGCTGCAGCTACTACAGATGCCATGACTGAACAAGCAGAAACAGGTCTTTCTCTCATAAAAATGAAAGTCAGAGTGAGGAAAAAAGGTGGGACTTTCATCATTTGGGAAAAAAAATGTTCTAAACCAATGAAAAGTGTTAATTTTAAGTCATATGACCAAGCCTTCCATCATTAGGAAACTAAAAGTAAAATGAACCAATGAAAAGTTTTATAAACTAGTCACATGACCTGTTATGCCTACGTTACGCGCTCCGCGCCGCGCCTCGGATCGTTTCCGGGGCTCTGCGTTTCGCGCATTGGTTCGCGTTCCAGAGCGCTTCCGGGTGCGCTAACGCGGCGCGTCATAAGACGCATTACGCAGTAACGCGATACGTTGCGATTACGCGACGCGTCAAGATGTTGCTTTCTAACGCGGTACTTGCGCTAACGGAACGTTTACCGGTTCGCGGACCGGCAGCGAAACAATAAAAAATAATTTAAAAAATATTTAAATTAAAAAAATATAATACAAAAATATAAAAAACATATTTTTGAATTAGAATAAGAATACATTTTACAGCTTTTGATATTTACTATTAAAAAAAACCATTGAAATTCACTGAAAAAACCATAGGTTATAGACCATATATAGTTAGGAATTAGCATTTAAAAAACCTTGAAAATTAACTGAAAAAACCATAGGTTATAGACCATATATAGTTAGGGATTAGCATTTACTAAACCTTATTTTACTCACTCAAAACCATTGAAATTCGCATATATAGTTAGTTGCACTAACTATATATCGCGCACCCGCAATCCACTGCTGATGATGTCACATATTACATCATTCATGACATGGTCAGTGACATCACTGATGACATCACTGATGACATCTCAAATGACATCACTGATGACATCTCACATGACATCACTGATGACATCTCAAATGACATCACTGATGACATCACTGATGACATCTCAAATGACATCACTGATGACATCACTGATGACATCTCATGTGACATTACTGATCACATCACTGATGATATCATTCATGTGATAATACGATGAACCTCTTCAGACTCTAATATAACCTTAGATACAATCAGTGTAAACAGACACTCACAGACTGTCACTCATCCATGGAGTTACTCACACACCTAGTCAGTCATGCAAAGAATCAATCACACCTCCATTTCCTCAACTATACAGTTATACACACCTTACTTATTCAAACATATACTAACACATATTTACTCTCTTATACAATCCCTGATACAAGTTCACAATGATCCATACAGCCACTCACACATTCACTGGCTCTTATGCACAGTTATTTATATATGTCAACTCTCACATGTACTGTGTTTTACATATGTACTTACTTTGACATGTAGCACAGAGATATCCATTCACTCACCAATACACTCATGCACACAGTCAACCGCTCATACAGCTGTTTCCACATGCTCTTTTGAACCCATACATCTAGTGAATCAACTGCTCACACATCAATGTACAGAGTCATACACCTCCCAGCCACCCACACACACACTCAGTCTCCCATACAAATACTTGGGCAACCAATGAATAACCCATATAGTTACTCATATAGCTACTGATCAACACATGCAGCAGTTTACAGAACAACAGACATAATGATGCACAAATTAAGACAGTTTAGTCACTAACCCATGCACTCAGTGAGACACATTTAATCACTCACTCATACAGTCAGTCATGCACCTACTAAATCCTTCATCCAGACACTTATACATCCACTCATTCTTCAATATGTAAGACATATTTTAACTTTACAGAAACATACAGTCACTGGATGTTGTCACCAGTGATGTCATCAGTGATGTCATTTGAGATGTCATCAGTGATGTCATCAGTGATGTCAATGACCATGTCATGAATGATGTAATATGTGACATCATCAGCAGTGGATTGCGGGTGCGCGATATATAGTTAGTGCAACTAACTATATATGCGAATTTCAATGGTTTTGTGTGAGTAAAATAAGGTTTAGTAAATGCTAATCCCTAACTATATATGGTCTATAACCTATGGTTTTTTCAGTGAATATATATATATATTACCTACTGGCGGTCGCCAGTAGGTAGTTATAGTTAGGATTGTTTTCCATAGGAAATCCTCAACATTCTATTTGGAATAACTTTGGCCCTGGTGGATGAGTCTTTGCGAATTTCTCAAAGAAGATGGCTAGGTTCGCTGCACTCCTTCCCTGAAAGTTTGGGGGGGATTGGTCAAGTGGGGGCTGAGATATAAGGGGGGTCCCAAAACGTGTTTTCTCAATGTTATTTTCCATAGGACCTTTAGACTCGGCTACAGTTCGAACGGGTGAATGAATTTATAAGAAATTTGCCAAAACTGTAGAGTCTTGTTCGCAGATTACGCTTTTTTTGGAATGGTGTAAATCCGTTCAGTAGTTGTTGAGAAAATTAAAGTTAAAGTCAATTATATATCTATAGGCGCGCACCCGTGCGCGCACCCAAACGGCTGCGCGCGCGAGCGGAATTTTGCTGCGTGACGTCTGTTAACGTTCGATTCGAAGGAAATCAGGAAGTTTTGTCCGCCATTTTGTCACTGCGAGTAAATATATTGTTCATTTCAAAGCGTTGAAACATGGAAAGGGGAGAAGGTAGAGATTGTCTTCCTGCGTAGGTTTTCTCGGGGTGTGCAGTAAGGCCCTTAAACGCAAAAGGATATAATTTTTCCCCGGAAAAAAAAAACGGGGTGCGCGCACTCGGTCGCGCACACCTATTTACAAGAGTGTGGAAAAGGAGGTAAATCAGAAGTTTGAGTGCTTTGATATAAGGTGGCTCTGAAAAGAGCCCTTGTGTTAATTGAGTGTTTTCTGCATTTATAAGTAAGTACCGATGCAGAGCCTGATGTTGCAGAGGAAGATTCTGTTTCCCTCATTCGTGAAATGAACACCGTCTCTCCTATAGACATCTTGCATGTGGTAGCGCAAGTTGTTGTGGTAAATAGAACCCATGCTATAATCTCTGAGGAACGCAGAAACAGATTTATTTACATGTCTCCTTGCTTTCTCAAATTGTGCACAATGGTGATTGGACCAATTCCATTTCTGTCTTTGGCATATATTGGAATATACCAAGGCAGATCGAGGAAAAAGTGTCATCAATTGTTGAAAGGTGTCTTTTAGAAAGCATTTCCAGACCTACCCCAGTGATTGTGCCTAGATCGTTCCCACCACAGTGCACAATTATAAGGTCTGGTTCTGGGAGATGCATAAAAGTTTTCACCAATGGAATCAATTGGTGACATTTCAATCCTCTTTTGGAAATCCATGTTATGTGTACATTTGGTAAGCTGAGGTTGGAAATTCGTCTGCTTACTGCATATTTTTCACTCCAGTGAATATAACTGTGTCCTATTAGCCAGACCTTCATTTTCAAGGGATTTGTAGTCGTCCTCCGATCGGTTCTGGAAGTGGAATGGTAGTTAGAAGTTGAAATTTTAAATAAAGAAAAAGGAAGAGGCTGGGTGTGGTTAAAAAAATAAAAATGATTGGTTGATTGTAACAAGTGGAGAGTGAACAGGTCAATGTTTATGTTAAACGAAAAGTACTATTGGGTGTGAAAAAACAAGACATGTAACAGAGTTGTGGATTGGCAGGTGTTTCTGGAGGGAAAATAGTGTTCTTAGTTTGTTGTAGAACGTTGAGACATGAACTTTTGACCTGTGCCTTCAGGAAGGTGCAGAATGAGGTGTAACCATGGAAACAGCCGGAGATGGCAGTTGGTGATGGGTTCACTCTTTGGTGCCTCTGCATCTGAGTCTGTTCTCTGGTGGCTGGCGGACAACTGTTTGTTATTGTGGAGATGAAAGGGTGATAAGGAGAGAAATACGACATAGCGTCTGGCCTGTAGAAGCGTGGGAGCAGTGATTAACTCTGAGTGAAGCGGAACTGTGTCGGTGCTTAGTAACAGTAAAAAGAAAATGTTAACAGTGGTATAACTGTCTTTACGGTGTGCGACCTACTAAGAAAGAGTTCACGGGCCGTAATTGGTTTGCAGGTTCTAGTATCAGTAAGTGAGGTCGAGAAAAGAAAACATTCAGGACTTTATTTATGAAGGCCTTGCGCCACTGGTGCATTACTTTTTCCCATTTTAGGAAATGAGGCACCGGCGGCGGAAGGTCTTCATAAATAAGGTCCTCAGTGACTACAGTTAAGGTTATGTGGAACTCATGAATAGTTTTCAATATGAAATCATTTCAGTTGAGATTATGGATTAAAAGAGAAACCGTGAATATTTGAAATGTTTATTTAGAAATGTACTGTTTTAAAGGCAAATCATTATGTAATATGAGTACAGAAATTGCAAAAAACACAGTAATTGGTATTGTCAGTAGTACATGGAATACAAACGCTATAGTTGAAGAAAAATGAATATAGTTGGAAAAAAACATTGTACACTCTTATAAGGAAGTATATTATATTTTAATAAATGGAAGAAGGTCTCTGGCCTTTCAGTTTGGGAACGATATATGAAAATGCAAGTGGTTATACATCATTAGTTTATGAATCAGCTGTCAAACAACACGAAATTATAATGTCCACTGTTAGTAAAGCAAATAGGTCTGTTCTTCAAAAGAAAATATGGAAAGGAATGTGAAGAATATAGAAAACCAAAAGGAAATGAGGACGTCAATGGCTTGTTTGAGAGTTATTGAAGCATTGTTTAGGGAAAATAGGTAGCTTCTGCTTGTAACAGGAAATCAGTTTTATTATTTGAAAACATGTCAGCCATCCAATTGAGAAAGATGAAAGGAGCATTCATGATCTGTCATTATTGGAGCGTCTTTTACCATGATAGGGCAGCTCAGTGGGTTTTCGATGTAGCTCTCTGTTAGGAAATCTTGCGCCGCTGCGAATATATTCCAATGACCCAGAACTCCTTGTATCGCTGCAAAGGCCATAAACCCTCCGGAAAGTATGTCAGCTATCCAATGGAAAAGAGTAAAGCAGTACTGATGATCTGTTATAATCGGAGCGTCTTTTACCATCAGAGGGAGCTCGGTGGGTTTTCGATGTAGCTCGCTGTTAGGAAAGAGTTAAGTGTCCATTGTGTAGGCAAAGTATGCAGCAAGTGCCTCTAACATGAAATCATTGTTATCATCTGAAAACATGTCAGCCATCCAATTGAGAAGATGAAAGGAGCATTCATGATCTGTCATTATTGGAGTGTCTTTTACCATCATTGGGCAGCTCGGTGGGTTTTCGATGTAGCTCTCTGTTAGGAAATCTTGCGCCGCTGCGAATATATTCCAATGACCCAGAACTCCTTGTATCGCTGCAAAGGCTATAAACCCTCCGTTGTAACAAAGCTGTTCATGATCAAGTAACGGATTCATGAGGTGATTGTAATTCAGTTCAGGAGGTACCAAATTGCAGAGACATAAATCCAGGGCCCACGTGAAATCACAGCTCAGGCAATGAAATACAGGCTGCAAACAGGTGAAATGCGAATATCGAAATGATAATCGATATGAAGTATTCAAAGTCGAGAGTGGTAAGATGCCGTAGTAGTCAAGCATCCTCTGGCGAAATAGTTCTAAGTGGCCCGGCTCGTTTGCGAAGGCAGGAGGGACATCCATTTTGAATTTCCCAAGATGGTACAGGAAACGGCGCAGCACCGCTGGTTGTATAGCAACTCCACAGAATTAGGTCGCCGGCTATGCAGTGGAGAGGAGCAGAATGTCTTGATACATTTTCTAGGAGTCTAGTCACTTATATATTGCTTAGTGGTTATTAAAAAAGTTGCTTTTTTTGAACTGGAGGATGCGTTAAAAAATAAGGGAGTGATTTGAGGGAGTTGTAAAGCAAGGTCAATTTTTTTTACATCAATGCTGTTTTCTGTGAATGTTAGCTTAGTGAAAGATATGTGTGTGAGCAGATGCAACGTTCAGTTTTAAATGTGACAATGGCGCTCTTGTTCATGTCTTCCGATTCAAGGTCGGTATTCGCTGCCAAATACAAAGATTAAGAAACGCATGCGTGGGGTACATAGTGTGCATTCTTAAAGGAAAGTAAATGAAGGGTTATTTTTACCGCGTTAGCATTGTCGTTTAAAAAGTTATAGTGATTTCTATTGTATGTGAAGAAAGTGTCACTGATGAAGACTGAAAATAAATCCTTATAAATGATACGGACTGGTGTATTTTAGAAAAGGTTTGTAACATTACATGAATTGTAGAAAAAAAATAATGTAATTGAAAGTGTATGGTTTGAAAATGAAAAGTAGAGGTTTATAGTTCATGTTTTGAAAGCAGTTCTAGAGGGTCAGAAGAAAGTGTATGGTTTGAAAATGAAAAGTAGAGGTTTATAGTTCACGTTTTGAAAGCAGTTCTAGAGGGTCAGATGCATGATAGATTTATTAAAAATAGAACATGTTTTAAAAAGTATTTTGGAAAAAATATGTGTCTTTATGTACTATTTACATTATGTGCCTGTTGCGTATTCTTTGAGTTTTAGTAATCCTGTGTCTTATAAGTTTTCTAGGGGCGGTTTGAGGTTCATGGTGGGTTTGGGCAGGGAGGGTAGGTTGGGGGTTTGTAATAGGGGGTTTGGCTGGGGTGGAGTGCGGAGTTTAGTGAAAAGTGAGGGGGGCGGGGAGTTACGGTGTTTGGTAATGGAGCAGAGTCAGAGGACGCCACATTTGTGTTATGGGCTGCCACGGAAATATGTATTTATTCTCAGAGGTTTATTATATTAAGGATATATATTAGCATGGTGGCTCTTGTCGTTTTGTTGTTTTGTGTATGTTTATAATGCTGGCTCTGTAGTTTTTGTTTATGGACCTTATTGCGACACACAGGGGATCTACGTTGCACAGTTGGAGATCAGAGACTTAGGAAATAAAACTTTATAATTGTAAGGGCTGTAAGCCATAGAAATCGCCCGTTCTCGGTGTAAAAAATATCACCGCTATTGGTGGTATTTTCTACGGTGTTAGTACTCGAAGGAGACTAGTAACATATATGTGTAATAAAATTATGTAATAGGCTCAGCATTTTACATTATCTTGGAAAACAAAAGTTGATTTTACATAGCAATAAGTCTCTTATAATTAAGGGACGGAGTGTATATAGTGCTATTTAGTACTCTGCTATGTGATTGATGTTGAATATTTCATAAGAGGAGGCTTTAAAAGATTTACGATAAACTGGTTTTCTAGGGAAGTGGGTGGAGTGTTCCGTGTAAATTGCAGAATAGAAACTAGTAAGAACCAATTGGAAGTGTTGTTTTAAAGTCACATGACTGCACATGCATGTCTCGACGCCTGTACGCGATAGGTGGGTGCGCGCACCCGGTCACGCACTCTAAGAAAGCGGCGAGAAAATATCAGCTAATATGCTCTTCAAGCTTGTTTTGGTACAAAGAGTTAGTTCTGAAAAGAACTTTTTTTTTTTTTTTTTTTTTTGGAAACAAGTGTTATGATGCTTTTTATTTCTTAAAGTTGCGACGACATTTTTCAGTATGTCATACTATCCAAATAAAGTGAAGAAATTTAACTTTTCTTGGAGCATTTATGACTCTCAATTATTTGTTTAATTAGAGTAAAGCTTTGCTCTCCGTATACAAGAAGTTCTCCACAGTTCGTGCATTTCATGTGCACGTTCGCCAGATATGGTCTCAAGTCCATCTCAGCACTCGATGGAGATACAGGTCGTCCACCGGAAGATGTGTTGATTACTTCTGATGGTAATAGCTTGGCCTCCGTTTTTCTTGTGAAAAGTGGTCGCTCATTTTCATCAGATTCGGAAGATGAATGCGGAACGGTATCCATTGTACCGAAGTCTTCGGGAAGATGTTCGACGTTGTTGTCTCTTGAGAGTAGAAAAGAAAGTGATGGTAGTGGGTGGAGTGCTGCGTGTAAATTGCAGAATAGAAACTACCAAGAACCAATTAGAAGTGTTGTTTAGAAGTCACATGACTTCACATGGGAGTGTCAGGTCCTGTACGCGATAGAAGGGTGCGCGCACCCGGTCTCGCACTAAAATAAAGCGGCGAAAAAACATCTTATAATATGCTCTTCGAGCATGTTTTGGTGGAAAGAGTTAGTTCTGAAAAGAACTTTTTTTTTTTTTTTTGGGGAAAGAAGTGTTATAATGCTTTCGATTTCTTAAAGTTGCTACTACATTTTTCAGTATGTAATAGTTTGAAAATGAAGTGAAGAAATTTATCTTTTCTTGGGGCATTTGTGACTTTCAATTTTCAGTTTAATAAGAACGAGGCTCTGCTCTCCATACAAAAGAATTTCTCCACACTCGTTGCATTTCATATGCACCTTCGCAAGATATGGTCTCAAGTCCATCTCAGCACTCGATGGAGATACAGGTCGTCCACCAGAAGATGTGCTGGCCACCTCTGATGGTAATAGCGTGGCCAGGGCTCTTGTCGATGCATTTGCATAATGCTCAGTATGCCTTTGTTTAACATGCCGCTGCATGGTGTGTGCAGAAAAGGAATATTTTTTATTTGGATTTCCCCTTGAGAGCTCCGAATTGCATATCGTGCAGGTTACTTTTGGCGCATTCACTTTCTTTTGATCTTCAGGATAAGTGAAAAATTGCCAAATGAAAGATTCCTTTTTTCTTCTTAACGGTGGTCGCTCATTTCCTTCAGATTCGGAAGATGAATCTGGTAGGGAAGCCATTTCAGCAAAGACTTCCGAAAGATGCTCGACGTTGTTGTCTCTTGAGAGTAGAAAAGATTGTGAGGAAAGTGGGTGGAGTGCTTCGTGTATATTCCAGAACAGAAACTACTAATAACCAATTGGAAGTTTTGTTTTCAAGTCACGTGACTTTACATGCGCTTCTCAGAACGTGTAGGCGGTGACACTATGTAGTTACGAACGTGATTACATACTTAGGAACTAGCATTCGAAAAAACTATGAAATTCACTGAAAAAACCATAGGTTTTAAACACGTTATAGTTAGGAAGTAGCATTTGAAAAACCTATGAAATTCACTGAAAAAACCATAGGTTTGACACCAGTTATAGTTAGCTGGAAATTTTACTGACATAAAACCAATGAAATTCTACGTTATAGTTAGTTGGACTCACTATAACTTGCGCGTGTAATGCACTGCTGATGACATTACATATTACATCACTCATGACATGGTCAGTGACATCACTTATGACATCACTGATGACAGACCTCCTTTAAGTGTAATGTAACCCTTAAAACACATATTGGAAAATAGAAATTAACATTTTCAAAAAAATGGACATACCCATACCAGTTACAACAACCAATTCAGTAATTCCACCATCTATATACACATTCTCTCATTCACCAACAGTTCTATATAGTCACTCATACATATACTCACTCATCATATGTAGTGATACACCTATACATCCTGTTACACACCGACAATCATCCAAAAGTTACTCACACACATACTCACACATGCAAATAAACTATTGAACATCCATTTATTTGCATATAAAACTATACACACTCAACCACCCATACAGTCCTGCACATATGGTGTCTTCTAAACACATACAAAGAGAGAGTTAGTCATTCATGCATCTATGTGATTAGTAATACCCCCATGAAACCATAGAAACACTCATACTGATACTAAAAAAACATCTAAGAACCCAAATACCTACACAAGTAGGTACTCATCAACCCATGCAGCCAGTTATTCACAAAGTGAAACACTGATACATATATTTAAATATTTAAACATTACTCGCTAATATATGTATTCACTAAGGTACACTTAATAAGCCAGTTATCCAATCATTTCTTTTTGAAAAAAACATTCATTAGGACAATAATTTAAACATTTATTCTTTCCTCGACCTTTACATATACATATATAAAACATATTTATTTTTTAGAAAGACACACATTCACTGGATGGTGTCATAAGTGATGTCACTGACCATGTCATGAGTGATGTAATATGTAATGTCATCAGCAGTGCATTACACGCGCAAGTTATAGTGAGTCCAACTAACTATAACGTGGAATTTCATTGGTTTTATGTCAGTAAAATTTCCAGCTAACTATAACTGGTGTCAAACCTATGGTTTTTTCAGTGAATATATATATATATATATTACCTAGGTATATATAGTTAGGACCTAGCTACCATAGGAAATCTGCAACATTCTATTGGGAATAACTTTGGCACCGGTTGAGAAATTTGCTTGAAGGGGGGTCCCAAAACGTGTTTTCCCCATGTTAATTTCCATAGGACGAATAGACAAGGCTACAGCCCGAACCGCTGAATGGAATTACACCAAACTTTGCAAAATTGTAGGGACTGGTACGCAGAAGTGCCTTTTCTATATTAGGTGAAAATTGCTCCAGTGGTTTTTATGAAAATTAACTTCAAAAACACATATATATCTGGGCGGAGCCTAACCACACATCTCATCGTGAGATCTGATTGGCTGTCAGCACTTGTACAAGAAGTGTTGGCAGCCATCTTGGGACCAATATACATGATAGCACCTCATTTAAAAGTATTGTAGTTAATAGTTACATTATAAATCATTTGTTGATGGTACCATACTCATTTTAGGAATTGTTGTGCGTTCTAAGGTGATTTTACCATGTGAAAAAGCCTTCTGCTGGGATATCATGAATCATATTAAAAGAAAACTATTATCTCATGCTTTTCCCACAGTGGTTTGGAAGGGGATCTATAAGCTAAACTGAAAGCATATTTTCGGTAAATTCACATTATCTTTCTCAGTCATGTGAGAATGAAGTCTGACATTCTCAGTAAAACATGTACATACAACAAGGACAGAGACTGTCAGTTGATTCCTTTGTGTTCTACTGCAGCCTCCTAGAGTGTTCTAAAGAACAACTAGAGCACTAACAGTCCTACTTATTACATCTTGATTGGAATAAAGTGGTAACTCTTAAAACATTTAATTTAAAAAGGAACAACATGAGGGGGTATATTTTGCCATAGAAAGTATGATTAGTGCTGCAGAAAAAAAATGTGTGCACATTTTGAGTGACTTTTCAAATCCTCTTCTATTTCATTATAAAATTATGACATGCAGTCTCCCAAAATGGCAACCAGAGACAAAAGAGCCTTACTTATGACAAAAGTATGGCACACCAGAAGCCATCTTGATTGGAATGAAGTGGTAAGTCTGAAAACATTTATTTAAAAAGGAACAAAATGAGGGGGTTCATTTTGCCATAGAAAGTATGATTAGTGCTACAGAAAGAAAAATTAGGGCACATTTTGAGTGACTTCTCAAATCCTCTTCTATTTCATTAAAAAAATTCTGACATGCAGTCTCCCAAGATGGCCACCAGAGACAAAAGAGCCCAAATGTAGCCCAAATATCACCCAGATGTAGTCCAAGTAAAGCCCAATGACAAAATGTCCCAGAGTGTTCTAGAGAACAACTAGAGTGCTAACAGTCTTACTTATGACAAAAGTATGGCACACCAGAAGCCATCTTGATTGGAATGAAGAGGTAAGTCTGAAAACATTTAATTTAAAAAGGAACAAAATGAGGGGGTTCATTTTCCCATAGAAAGTATGATTAGTGCTTCAGAAAGAAAAATTAGGGCAC
Source organism: Lissotriton vulgaris (assembly GCF_964263255.1). Taxonomy (NCBI): domain Eukaryota; kingdom Metazoa; phylum Chordata; class Amphibia; order Caudata; family Salamandridae; genus Lissotriton; species Lissotriton vulgaris. The sequence goes on along the minus strand of NC_141696.1, from coordinate 649,468,552 downwards.
ATTTTGAGTGACTTCTCAAATCCTCTACTATTTCATTAAAACATTCTGACATGCAGTCTCCCAAGATGGCCACCAGAGACAAAAGAGCTCAAATGTAGCCCAAATACCACCCAGATGTAGCCCAAGTATAGCCTAATGACAGAATGTCCCAGAGTGTTCTAAAGAACCACTAGAGCGCTAACAGTCCTACTTATTACAAATGTATGGCACACCTGAAGCCATCTTGATTGGAATAAAGTGGTAACTCTTAAAACATTTAATTTAAAAGGGAACAAAATAAGGGGGTATATTTTGCCATAGAAAGTATGATTAGTGCTGAAGAAAGAAAAATAATGGCACATTTTGAGTGACTTCCCAAATTCTCTTCTATTTCATTAAAGAATTCTGACATGCAGTCTGAAACATGCACTTTGAACTCCAGCAGCAGACTTCCCTGGTGAGCAGTAGCTTTTCTACAGTGATCTAATGAGCAACTAGAGTGCTAACATTCAGAATGTATGGCAAATGTGTAACACATCTTAATGCCTTCTTGATGGAACCAAAGTGAACAAGCATTGAAAATGCAATAGATCTCGACCTCGTTTAAGTTAAAGCCATTCTGTTTGTAATGAGGTGGCTTTTTAGCTTTGCTTTTATTAGTGTTTTTAAAACTTTCATGTAAATAACATGCATTTGTATGCATATATGTATATGTATGCATGCATTTATATTTGTATTTAAAGAGATATGCAGATTATATATGTTTATATATGTATGTATATATATATATACATACATATATATAAATGCATATATATATGTGTATATGTGTGCATGTAAAGAGAGGTAGAGAGGTAGAGGTGTAGAGGTAGAGAGGGAGAGGTAGAGAGGGAGAGGTAGAGAGGTAGAGAGTAGAGAGTGAGTAATAGAGAGTAGAGAGTGAGTAGTAGAGAGTAGTAGAGATCAGTAGAGAGTAGTAGAGTTAATAGTAGGGTGAGTAGTAGAGAGTAGTAGAGAGTGGGTAGTAGAGAGTGAGTAGTAGAGAGTGAGTAGTAGAGAGTAGTAGAGAGTAAGTAGTAGAGTGAGTAGTAGAGAGCAGTAAAGAGTGAATAGTAGAGAGTAGAAAAGAGTGAGTAGTAGAGAGTGAGTAGTAGAGAGTGAGTAGTAGAAAGTAGTAGAGAGTGAGTAGCAGAGAGAGAGAATAGTAGAGAGTAGTAGAGAGTGAGTAGTAGAGAGTAGTAGATAGAGTAATAGAGAGTGAGTAGTAGAGAGTAGTAGAGAGTGAGTAGTAGAGTGAGTAGTAGAGAGTGAGTAGTAAAGAGTAGTAGAGAGAGAGTAGTAGAGAGTGAGTAGTAGAGAGTAGTAGAGAGTGAGAAGTAGAGAGTGAGTAGTAGAGAGTAGTAGAGAGTGAGTAGTAAAGAGTGAGTAGTAGAGACAGAGAAGTAGAGAGTGAGTAGTAGAGAGTAGTAAATAGTGAGTAGTAGGGAGTGAGTAGTATAGAGAGAGTAGTAGAGTAGTAGAGAATGAATAGTAGAGAGTGAGTATTAGAGAGTAGTGGAGTAGTAGAGAGTAAGTAGTAGAGAGTAGTGGAGAATATTCCAAAGTTTGGCACAGTGTCAGACTTTAAAAGATACTCCTTGCGTACCGCACAGGAACAGAGATGCTGGCTCCCGAATCCCCCAGGGCAACCGGTCAGAGCTCGGTAGATTCAAGTCTCTAACTGGTTACCCAAAGGGAAGGGGGAAATTGGATAAAATAACAAAAGAGAAGAGAATTTTTTTTGGTAGGTTCCGCTCGTCAGTTTGATCATCAGACCGCCACTGTCTCTGGACCCTGCAGGGAAAAACCTTGGTTAACTGTGATTCTGTTACTTCCTCTACCTTCTTCTACTCTTCCCTATGGATTTTCACCTACCCTTAATTTCCAAGAATCTTTCCCTCTCTTCTATTTACGGTTTCTTGGCACTGGATGGCTGTGTTCAAGAATAACTCTTATCTGTAATTTATAACAGGTTTTCTCTATTAGTTTTCTCTTTTAACTTGTTCTAACTTTCTTTTACTTCTAGTTTTAAAACTCTCTCAACACTCACTTAATCTGCTGCCCTCCTGTGCTGTTATCCTAGGTGCCTGTAGTCTGTTTTTAAACTTCTTTTAGTCTTTCCTGTAAGACCATTTATATTACACAAGGGTTACTGTTTATTTTCACGCTGTGAACTCACTAAGTATTTCTTTTAATGGTTTTACTAACTTACTTCTTCATTTAACTGTTGTTGTGTATTAAATCTTCTTTGTTAACTGTTCTTGTTTTAGTCTTTTGCAGTTTGAAAAATACAGCCTTTTCGATTACTCTCTCTCTCTCTAATTCCAATTGTCAACAAATCTTAGGCAAGGTAAGTATTCAATTAATCTTTCCTATTAGTTCACTGAATGGTTAGTAATTTTGTCTCTACTTATCTTCGTATTTCTTCTCTCTTTCTCTAGGTGCGTCTCAGCTGAGCTGGCGATGTGAATTACTCGTGCTGTCTTTTTTCTTCCGGTGTCACGCTGGTTCCGCTACTGCTACGATGCCCTCCTGAGCTCGAGTGTCAAAACTCTGACTAGAATTCCTCATGCTTCTGGAAACTCTTCAGCGTAGGCTCGACGGTAGTTTCTATGGAAATGCTAACCGGGGGTTAACTAAATACTCTAAGTTGGTTCTTTTCCTAACAGGGTTTCACCTCACAAAATGTGCTATTTCAGGGAACACTTCTACTCCGGGTCGGGTCTTCAGTGAAGTGCGCAGATTGGAACACTCGCGCGCTTCACCTGGATTCTGCTAATGACCCGGGCTGAAAACTAGACTGTGTGTTTAAACTCCGCTCTAGTGGCGAAAACGGCGGCCATCTTGGAGTTCCGTTTTCGCACAATTTCTGTCCGGGTCTTCCCTACATGACTCAATTTGGCACCACTGTGCCCCTGCTGCGATATCACTGACACCTGGGGTCTTTGGATCCTGACAGTACCCCCCAACAAAGCAGGTCCTTTCCTTCTTGGTTTTGCAGGGAACTGTTGATGAAAAGATCGAACCAATCTTGGAGCATGAACATCTTCTTCTCGCTCCCAAGATCGTTCTTCGGGTCCATATCCTTTCCAATCCACTAAGTAGTATAATTGTCCCTTTGAACGTTTTGAATCTAAAATTTCCTTCACTACGTACTCTGTTCCAGTTTCTAAATTGAGAGGTTTGGGTGGCAATGTCTTTCGCAAGTTTATTGGGGCCTTCTTTAATTATGAAATGTGGAAAACTGGATGAATCTTAAGTTTTGTGGGCAGTAGAAGTCGATAAGTCACCTGATTTATTTTCTTATCTATTGGATAAGGACCAAGGAAACGAGTTTGGAATTTTCGGTTCCCCCTCAATCTCAGATTCTTAGTGCTTAACCAGACCTTATCCCCTTCTTCTAATAAAGGGCCCTCTCGTCTTTTCTTGTCAGCATAGTTTTTATATTTTTCTTTGGCCGTCTCAAGCCTCTCTACAGCTTTTTGGTGAATTTGCTCTAGATGTGAGACGATATCTTTTACTGAGATGTCCATTTGTCTGAGGGTAGAATTTGGATGTCTCCCATAATTCATATAGAAAGGAGAGAAGCCTGTGGAAACATTCCTCGCATTATTATGGGCAAACTCGGCTGTACACAGATAATCTGACCTTTTTTCATCCTGTTTCAAAAGGAACAACCTTAAATATTGTTCCAACTCCTGGTTAACTCTTTCCGTTTGACCATCGCTTTCTGGATGATAACTGGTAGAAAATCTCACTTCCGTCCCTAAACTTTCCATGAAGGATTTCCAAAAACGAGAGATGAACTGTGAGCCTCTATCGGAAATCACTACTTTGGGGATTCCATGGATTTTAACTATTTCTGTACTAAAGTGGGTAACTAATTGTTTTGCAGAAGAAAGCCCTCTCAAAGAGGTGAAATGTGCCATCTTAGAAAATGAATCCACTACAACTAATATGGTGTCAAAGCCTTGACTGAGTGGTAAATCGGTAATTAGATCCAAGGTGATTGTGTGCCAAGGATAAAGTGGTGTAGGTAAAGGCTGCAACAACCATTTTGAGGCCTGCCATTCAGATTTTCCCAGAGCACATATCTCACAAGTCTTGACATAGTTCTCAATGTCTTTCACCATTTCTGGCCACCAATAAAACCACATGATTAGTTCCTTCATTTTCGCCTCTCCTTTATGTCCTGCCAACTTCGCATCGTGATTTTCTTGTAAGATTTGTTGTTGTAGTTCTTTAGTGGGAATATAAAAACGATCTTGAAAGTAGGGAAGGTGATCAATAATCTTCCTGCTTTCTCCTTCTTTGACCCAGTCTTGCATAACTTCAGGATTCATGACTTCAGAGATACTGGTCGCTAGACTGACCGAACTTGTAAGACCTATAATTTTCTCCTGGGGTATGATGGACTGATTCTCTAGTTGTGTCTTTTGATTTTCCATATCAATTCTGGACAAGGCGTCCGCCTTTCCATTCTGTGTTCCTGGCCGGTAGGTAATTACGAAATCATAATCAGCGAAGTACAATGACCACCGTAACTGTCTTGGAGTCAATGTTCTGGCAGTTTTAAAGAATTTTAAGTTACGGTGGTCTGTAAACACAGTCACCTGATGCTGAGCTCCCATAAGGTGGTGTCTCCAGTCTTTAAAGGCGTCCTTTATCGCCAACAACTCCTTCTCCGTGATGGTATAATTACATTCAGCTGGAGACAATTTTCTTGACCGGTAAGCTACTGGATGCAGTTTCCCTGTGACCTTGTTGCATTGGGATAGAACCCCTCCTACTGCTTGATCCGACGCATCGGTTTTCACATAGAAAGGTTCCGTGGGATCAGCATGTTGAAGAATCGGGGCCGACGTGAAATCTTGCTTTAATGAGTTAAAAGCCTCTTCAGCTTCCTTAGTCCATTCAAATTGAATTCCCTTCTTTAGCAACTTCGTGAGTGGTAATATTTTGTGGGAGAATTCATTGATGAACCTTCGGTAAAAGTTTGCAAACCAATTGAAGCTTTGGACTTCTTTTACACTCATTGGGGATTTCCAACTTGTCACTGCTTTAATCTTCTGCGGGTCCATAAGTATGCCCGACGGAGAGATGACAAAACCTAAAAATTCTACTTGTGTGACATTAAAGGCACACTTTTCCAGCTTTTCGAACAGCCTGTTCTCTCGTATTTTTCACAAAACCCCTCGGACCTGGTCTTGATGCCTCTCCTCGTCTGCAGAATATATAAGTATATCATCAATGTATACTATGGCGCATTGATCCACATACTCTTTTAGTACATCATTGATGAAATGTTGAAAGGCTGCAGGGGCATTGCATAGACCGTAAGGCACCACCTGATATTCAAATAGTCCAAATCGGGTCCGGAAAGCCGTCTTCCATTCGTCGCCTTCTCGCATTCCGACTAAATGGTAGGCGCCACTCAAGTCAAGCTTTGTATAGACCTGAGCTCCCTTTACCTGGTCCAAAAACACTGATATAAGGGGCAATGGGTATCTATTCTTTTTGGTAATTCTATTGATCGCTCTATAATCTATACACGTTCTCAGATCCCCTTCCTTCTTTAGCACAAAAAATAAAGGCGATGAGACAGGGGATTGAGATGGCGGAATGAAACCATTAGCAAGGTACTTATCCAAATATTCTCTGAGATGGTGATGTTCTTTTTCAGTGAGTGCATACACTCGACTGCAGGGTAAATTGGAACCCGGCTCTAATTCGATCTTGCAGTCATATACTCTAGGCGGGGGTAGCTGTTCTGCTTCTATCTCGTTAAACACATCTTGAAAATCGGCATACTCCTCTGGAATCTCTGGTGTGTTTATTACGCATATCGAACCTCCAACTTTACACAGTGAGTGGGCCGGATTCACTTCCTGCATTCCTTCCTTATTCTCAAAACAATTTTCCTGACAATACTCAGAATCCATCTTTACAGTTCTACTACTCCAGTCTATTGTTGGGTTATGCTCAGTGAGCCAAGGAAGACCCAGAATTAATTCAAACTGAGGAGCATCGATTATATTAAATGGAATTTTTTCTTCGTGGCCGTCATTGGAAAGAAGGTGGATTATTTCTGTGTGGCTTACTATGGGTCCAGAAGACAAATTCGTTCCATCCACTGCTCTCACTGGTTCACTTTTACATTTCATTATAGCTTGCATACGCACTCTTTTTGCAAATTTCTGGTCACAGAAATTTCCGGTGGCTCCGGAGTCTATCATTAAAGATACTCCTTTTAGGGTCACATGTCTGAACTTGACTTCCATGGACAAACTCAAATGAGGAGCGGCTGACTGTAGGGTGTTAGCCACTCTATGTTCTTCTGGAGTATTTTCTAAATTCACATCCACCTGTTCAACTCCGTCAACGGGTGGTGCTAGTAGTTTTCCTTCGGCTTGTAATTGGTCTTTGGCTTCTTGGGGCAATTCCTGACAAAATGGCCTCCACCTCCACAGTCCCTGCACAGGTTACTAGTCCGTCTCTTTTCTTTCTCTTCCTTTGACAAGGGTCCACGAATAGTTCCAATTTGCATGGGCTCCACCGCTGACGGACCTTCATTGCTTCGACTATTCTCTGATCTAGCACGATCAAACCTAGGAACCATTGGTCTAAATTCTCTTCTTTTCTCACCTTTTCTTTCTCCTTGTCGGAAGTCTATTTCCAGCACAAGATCCACTAATGCAGAAATTTCGGTGGGTTTGTTTGGGATTCCGGCCAAGGCATCTTTCAAATCATCCTTTAGCCCACGGTAGAATACTGCGGCTCGCTTACTCTCTGGCCAGTCAGTCTCAACGACTAGTTTATTAAACTGCGCCAAGTATGAAACCAGGTCTCGATTTCCTTGCTTTAAATCAAGGAGTTCATTGTCAACTACTTGTGATATCCTCCTTCGATCGAATATCCGTAGAAATTCTTGTTTGAATTCTTCATAATTTCTCAATATTGGATCATTTCTGGTGATAAGCGGCAAGGACCAAGCGGCCGCATCCCCACTTAAATAGGACAAGGCAAAGGCGACCTTAGATTGTGCGTCTGGGAAAATTGAAGGGCGGCACATATAATGCAAGGAGCATTGGGTGATGAATATTTGCACCTTTTGTGGATCCCCACTAAATCTCTCTGGAGCTGCCAAGGGTATAACTGGGGACAGTGAATGAATCACTTGTGTGGTCATCCTGTTTGTGCTGTCTGTTAGGGGATTTTGTGTATCCTGACCTGAACCAAAGGGCTGCTTAAACCTCTGTGCCAGGTCCGCCGTTTCTTTTCTAGAATTTACTATCTCCAACCTTAGATTTTGATTTTCCTCTCTAACAGCACTCAGTTCCTTTTGTATTGTATTTAAAATTACCCCTAAGCCTTGCAGGTCTATTCCTTCTGCCATCTCTGTTCGGGTGCAAGGTGCAACTTGGGCACTTCACTCTATCAGACTTTTAAGGATACTCCTTGCGTACCGCACAGGAACAGAGATGCTGGCTCCCGAATCCCCCAGGGCAACCGGTCAGAGCTCGGTAGATTCAAGTCTCTAACTGGTTACCCAAAGGGAAGGGGGAAATTGGATAAAATAACAAAAGAGAAGAGAATTTTTTTTGGTAGGTTCCGCTCGTCAGTTTGATCATCAGACCGCCACTGTCTCTGGACCCTGCAGGGAAAAACCTTGGTTAACTGTGATTCTGTTACTTCCTCTACCTTCTTCTACTCTTCCCTATGGATTTTCACCTACCCTTAATTTCCAAGAATCTTTCCCTCTCTTCTATTTACGGTTTCTTGGCACTGGATGGCTGTGTTCAAGAATAACTCTTATCTGTAATTTATAACAGGTTTTCTCTATTAGTTTTCTCTTTTAACTTGTTCTAACTTTCTTTTACTTCTAGTTTTAAAACTCTCTCAACACCCACTTAGTCTGTTTTTAAACTTCTTTTAGTCTTTCCTGTAAGATAATTTATATTACACATGGGTTACTGTTTATTTCCACGCTGTAAACTCACTAAGTATTTCTTTTAATGGTTTTACTAACTTACTTCTTCATTTAACTGTTGTTGTTGTGTATTAAATCTTCTTTGTTAACTGTTCTTCTTTTAGTCTTTTGCAGGTTGAAAAATACAGCCTTTTCGATTACTCTCTCTCTCTCTAATTCCAATTGTCAACAAATCTTAGGCAAGGTAAGTATTTAATTATTGTTTCCTATCAGTTCACTGAATGGTTAGTAATTGTGTCTCTACTTATCTTCGTATTTCTTCTCTCTTTCTCTAGGTGCGTCTCAGCTGAGCTGGCGATGTGAATTACTCGTGCTGCCTTTTTTTTCTGGTGTCACGCTGGTTCCGCTATTGCTACGATGCCCTCCTGAGCTCGAGTGTCAAAACTCTGACTAGAATTCCTCACGCTTCTGGAAACTCTTCAGCGTAGGCTCGACGGTAGTTTCTATGGAAATACTAACCGGGGGTTAACTAAATACTCTAAGTTGGTTCTTTTCCTAACAGAGTTTCACCTCACAAAATGCGCTATTTCAGGGAACACTTCTACTCCGGGTCGGGTCTTCAGTGAAGTGCGCAGATTGGAACACTCGCGCGCTTCACCTGGACTCTGCTAACGACCCGGGCTGAAAACTAGACTGTGTGTTTAAACTCCGCTCTAGTGGCCAATACGGCGGCCATCTTGGAGTTCCGTTTTCGCACAATTTCTGTCCAGGTCTTCCCTACATGACTCAATTTGGCACCACTGTGCCCCTGCTGCGATATCACTGACACCTGGGATCTTTGGATCCTGACACACAGCACCACTTGCACAATAAATCCAATCAAATCATATCACTTAGATTCCATATTGAAGCGCTGAATCTTGGTGTATGTTCAAATGCTTTTATTTTCCTTAAGTTTATGTACCACTGCCAGCCGACGTGTTTCGTCCTGTACAACAGAACTTCTTCAGGGCGTTCTTATTTCCTTCAAGTTATGTTGGTATCCTGTTGTCATATAACTAGATATTTCTTCCAAATATAAGACGAGACATAAGTACATTCTTTTTTTTTTTTTTGTCCTCATAACCACCATGTAGACAAAGTGCCAAAAGATATCAACGGGAAAAGCTGTCTCAGTTTATCTGAAAAACTGGAGGGGACGCATGTTTTAAGGGGGCCGCCTATTCCACAGTCTTCCACCGTAATCCAAGGAGGCACTGAGTCCTTAATTTGCCAACCCGTAGCAAATCTTGGGGTAGTTTTAGCAGCCAAGAGGGGGCTGGGCATGAACCGGATATCGGCTGTTCCATTGGTGCAAAATAAAAGAGCACCATAGGAGATCAATCATTGGACTCGGGGAAAAAAAAACACAAAAACAAACCCGAATACATCACTGAAGCCACGTTAGTAAATACCAAAAGGCCCTTTTTCGCGGTTACCAGATCTGGCCAGATCTGTAACTGAAGTCTGCAATACTGAGTTTTGCCAATCTCTAAAGGAGGGAGGTAAGGGGTCCTTCCATTTCCTGCAGATTTCTCTTCTTGCGAGCAGGATGGAATAAAAAACTAGACATCTGGGTACGTGTTGTACTCCTTCTAGGACTCCGAAAATTATTAGAGACAAATCCATTATAACAGGTCTTCCTAGAGTCTCCGTAAGGCAATTGCTGATATCCTGCCAAAATGCTGTTAGTGCCGGGCATTCCAAAAACATATGAGTATCCGAAGCAGCAGTCAAGCCACATTTTGTACAAGACACTGACTGACCTCCTGCAAATTTAGAGAGTCTTAAAGGGGAATAGTACGCCCTATAGAGGGTGAAAATATGATTTCTACGAAGCCACGACGGCTTGACAATGCTCCACAGGAGCTCAAAAGAAGACTTCCAAAGAGATTGTAAGTTCAAATCCACCAGAACAGAACCCCATAATGACTCTGGCAAGACAAAGTCTCCATCTGCCTCCTCCATAATAAAGTTATACCAATTAGATATTTCTTTCTTTTCTGGACCTCTGTTTAGTAGATCGGAGATAAATGGACTATGTCCTCCAAGTTTAAACTTATTCTTATTAGCAGTCGATGCTTTATAAGCTGCAGTCCAACTATAGATCTGAATATATTTGAAGCATGAAAAGTTAGGGCCAACCTTGGCTTGCAAATGTTCCCATGAAAATAAATCTCCCTCGTAGAAAAGGTCCCCCCAAACTTCCATACCTGCCTCTCTCAGAGGAACTGCCAAGATGTCATCAAGCCAGGCAGGACTTTCAGGCAAGTCCCACAGCGGAGTTTTTTCACAAAAATAATTTACTTTTATGGATTTCATGATTTCAGCCCATGTTTGAGCAAAACCCTGTAGAGTCTTCAGTTTAATTTTTTTTAAAACTTAGGATTTGCAAACTTAAAAAGAAAACTAGAATGATTGATATTTTCCCCCTCCAACATAGCTGCATACATCAAGCCCACCCCCGAGGCTTCTGGATTCTTCAACAACATCCTTGAGTGGGATAATTGAAGGGCCCAAGCATAGATTTTTAAATCTGGAGCCGCCAAACCACCCTTATCACATCGCCGTCTTAGTTTCTTCCAAGCGATACGTGGAAGATGGTTATTCCAGATGAAAGATGAACCATTTGATTGAAATTTGGCTAAGATATTTTGATCAAAGTATAAAGGGATAGTATTAAATAAAAAATAAATTTTTGGCAGAATAGACATTTTAATAAGATTGACCCTACCTATTAGTGACAGGGGAAGATGTGACCAAGATTGGAGAAGCCTCCGGCAGTCTTTAAGCACTGTTATCATTCCAAATAAGCATTTCCATTTTGGCTGCGTTTATTTCATACCCCGACACTTGTCCTAAAGCATGAGCCAATTTCACTATAGCCGGGAGAGCCGTAGCGGCATCTGATGTTAGAATAAGTACGTCGTCGGCATATAGTGCCACCTTCCTCTTCCAGCCTTGATAATGAAAAGTTTTGATGGAGACCTCCTCCCTTAGATATTGCGCAAAAGGCTCAATGTAAAAATCGAAAAGCAAGGGGGAGAGCGGGCACCCCTGATGAGTTCCCCTAGTAATAGAAAAGGGGCTTGATAAATCGCCATTAATGAGAAGAGATGCAGAAGGATTACTGTACAACAAGCCAATCACCCTACGAAAACTTTCCCCCACTCCAAACTTGGCCAAGGCCTCCGACAGGTACACCCAATTGACCCTGTCGAAAGCCTTGGTCGCGTCCAGCGTTAGGGCCGCCAATGGAAGCCTATTGGATGTTGTGATATCTATGGCACCAATTAAATCGAAGGTCAATTCATATAATTGTCTGCCCTTTAAGAACCCCTTTTGATCCAAATGAAGGACAGACGGTGCGATATCGGCCAATCTTGATGATAAAACTGTGGTAAAGATTTTATAGTCCACATTCAGAATGGATATTGGCCTATACGACCCACACTCTTCCTTAGGTTTACCTGATTTTAAAATGAGGGTAATAGAGGCATTATCCCAAGATGCTGGGGGGGACATTCCTTCTAAAAGTATTCGATTAAACAGCTTTGTGAGGAAAGGTGCGATCTCTGAGTCTAAGAACTTGTATAACTCAGCCGGAAGGCCATCTGGTCCCGACACCTTCCCCTTCTTAGATTTCTTAATAGCTGATATCACCTCACTCTCTGTAATGGGACTATCCAAGTGTTGGGATTGTTCAAGAGAAAGGGAGGGTAGAGTAATATTATCCAACCAACTCTTGACAGACTCAACCGATATCACTTTGTCTTCTAGGTATATTACCTGGAAGAATTTCATAAATGCCTTCCTGATATCTTCATCTGAAGAGAGATTGATGTTACCCATTTTAATAGATGCAATGTTGTTCCTGACCTGATCTACTTTGGTCTTCCAAGCCAGCAGTTTGCCTGCACCTTCACTATATTCGAAGTGGGCTAATTTGCTGTCTTCCCATCTCTGTTGGACCCTCAAATTTAAGGTCGAAGCCAGACTACCTTTCAGAGTCACCAATTTGTTATGGAGAGGATCTAATATAGACCTCGAAGCTGTACTGTTTAGGTCAAGCTCATGTTGAACACGAGCCATATCTAATTCTATAGAAGAGATCATTTCATTATAACTCTTTCTCCGAAAGGCAACTTTGGCAACAACCAACCCTCTCAATGTTGCCTTAAATGAATCCCAAATAATTCTATCAGAGGCTGTACCATTATTGGACAAAAAGAAGTTGTGTGTCTCTGTCTTTAGGAACAAGATATCTGTCTCCCGCTTCGCGATGAAGAGTGCCTGTACATGGGGGCATGAGTGATCGTTTCGCGCACTCAGGAGAGCTTTCTTCGGTGAAATCTATGCTCAAATAGGAAAATAAACACGGATTGGTATTTTCCTCTCTTTCGTACAGATGGTGGTTTCCAGGCAGTGCAGCTGGCGATGCACGGGAGTTCTCTCTCTGTCTCCATGGCATTTTGGTCTCGGTTTTGGCCAGAGTGAGTGTGGAGACGAAGACGGCTGCAGACACGGCTACGGAGGTAGCAGGCGTTGCGGGGGGGACTGTGTGAACTCATCTGTTGCACGTAAGTCGGATTTTAATATATCAAGCTCCGGACTCTGTTGCTTTCAGAGTGGTTTTGTAAGAGGGAGTTTAGAAAGTGCAACTAAAACGTCTAGCACTTCTACTGCTCGTCTAGGGAGCAGCACCATAGCCCCTCCCTCTCCCAACGTCGAAAAGCGCTTAGAAGCAACAGCCACTCCATCTAGTCCGAGGATCTGTATAGCCGCCCTGGAGCTTAGGAAGAGTAAAAGATTGAAAAATCCCTTTTTACCCCGAAGGGTTACAGACTCAGAGCCTGAGAGACGTTCAGATGCAGTTACTGACATAAGTGCGGTCTCAGTCTTCAAGGGAGGTGTACAAGATCAGCCCCAATATCTACAAATCCCTGCTTCTGTTTCTGCTGTGGAGGGGTCTTTTGGGTATGAATTGGCTAATACTAGTTTTATTGACCAGTCACTGACAGAAAACACTCTAATTTTTTCTGATTCTGACATTAATGCTGACAGTGTCAAGGAGCACTTACAGGCCCCCTCAGATAAGAATACTCCAGGCACATCTGGCGCATTTAATACCACGGGCAGCTTACCTAATACTCCCAAAAGTGAGTCTAACCGAGGTCGAGGTCGTGGACGAAAAAAAGAAATTAGATCTAAATAAGGTCAGAATCCTAGAAGGGAGAACAGAAGCCGAGAAAGGGGTCAACATATCATCCAAGAGGAAAACTTCCTCTTTTTTAAACACTGAAATCAAGTCCAAAAACCCAATTGTGAAGAGTAAAACCAAAGCGAAGACCAAGGACTCAAAAGCACTACTCTCAGCAGGTTCCAAACTTACACCTTCACTCCGCGCCTATTTTAAAGCCATTCCACAGATTCTACACCTACCTGAAGGCTTAAACGGGCAAGACATGGCGTCAACCTCAGAGGGTAATTCCATACTTTTTGGCCAACCTGACATATCACTGGATACATCGTTATCTGGAGCTGAAAAGCGCCCGGGTCAAGTAATAGAAACGGCTGCAACTACTGATTTAGAAGTTTGCCCGCAAAGATCACTAGACCCAGAAAGAGAGTCAGGTCAATCGCTGTTTCAGTCTTCATCTACGCAGCAACTCAGTGAACCTCAAGATCCTACTATAGTTTATTCTGAAGTGGCTGAAAAATTAGATCCTACCGACTTCCATGGCGCGGCTGGGGGTCCAGATGAAGATGATTCTGTTAATTCTGTTCAACCTGATATTAACTCTTTATTGGTCCCTCCTTTAGCCTCTCAAGTTCCGATGACCGCAGCCTCTGTTCTAGAGATGTTTTCAGCTCTCACTCTGGAGATAAGGAAAGGATTTGCCGAATCATCTGCTAATCAACTAGAGTTCAAAAATGATTGTGAATCACTTGACAATAAAATCGAAGGTCTCACTATAAGAACTGGAGTGTTAGAAGAGACGGTTGGCGTTCATTCAGTCTACCTGCATCAGGCGAGGCAGGATATTAAGAAACTTACAAAGGAAGAGAGGATGGAGTCCCTTGAAAATAATGCGAGAAGGGGAAATATACGCATGTTGAATGTACCAGAAGGCTCTGAAGGGTCAGACATTAAACAATACATCGTCACATTATTGAAGGAAGCACTATCATTAGAATACACTCCTGCAGAGCTGTCTGTTGATATTCAGAGGGTACATAGAGACCCTTTTAAAATGAATCCACAGAGATCTAAACAGCGCAAAATTTTGGTTAATTTTCACACTTACGTCCTAAAGGAACGCATCCTAAATATGGCCTTGAAGCAAAAGTCTTTGTCTGGGAAAGGCTTTACTTTTTTGATAAGATCAGACCTGTCCCGAACAACACTCGAAAAGCAATGGGAATTTGGGAAGCGCTTGGACGCTTTCAGAAGATTGGGCGCAACAGCTCAGTTGATGTTTCCGGCAGCTCTTAAAGTAATGCACAATAACAAAATGTATAACACCAGGTCGGTGCAAGCTGCGGATGAGTTGTTAATGGATCTGGGTAAAGCGGCCTGTTAGGATTAATGTAAGACCTGTGTAACCAGTGTAACCAGTGTAACCAGTGAAGGAGCCACTAATGTTTTTGGGCTAATGAGCCGGAGGCTTTAATGTTAGGTCCCTTTTTCCCTAACTGCCTAAATAAGTCCTGTTGTTCAATCAAATCTGTTCAATCTTTCCATATTCCCAATTTGAGTATCAAGGGGCAGAGGCCCATATATTTATATGTACTAAAAAATGCACTAAATAAGCATTAGCTAAAAGTCTTATGGCTTTAGGCACATTTTTTTTTTTTTTTTAGAATTTTTGCACTCACTTAGGAATTTCTGCACTCACTTAGGGAAAGTCACTTCAATAGATAGCGGTTAGACTTTCTTGCAGGGGATCAACCGTTGGGGCACTATCTCCTGGACTTTGTTCCGGTTAGATAATGCAAGGGTTCTTCACGGGGGGGGGCTCTCACCTTGAGCGGGTGAGGGCGCAGGGGTGGCAAAAACATAAAAAAGTCCTCAATAACCTGTATAGTAGTTTTTGGAATGGTAACTCATACTTCACATATCTCATATATAACTGCTGGGCGCAAGTACTTAACATTACTAAAATTATCTCTTCTAGTATAACACTAATCATGGTGCTCTATCGTTTAAGAGATGAGTAGTATAGGTTTTCTTTCCTGGAACGTCAATGGCCTCCGCACCAAGCCCCGAGCTAGTAGAATTCTGCAATATCTGAAGGACTCGGATGCGCAGGTCATAGTGTTGCAGGAAACCCACCTTACGCATTCTGAACTCTTGGCAATAATTAAAAAGAATAGATGGATTGACTTTATGGTCTTTACCACACAAACTTCTCATACAAGAGGGGTTGCGATTATTTTCAAAAAAGGAGCTAAAGCTAAGCTAATCTCACAGGTAGTAGAATCTTCTGGCAGATGGGCTATAGCCTCAGTTCTAATGGCTGGGTGTTCAACTACAATAGTTGGCTATTATGGTCCGAATGAGGACGACCCCTCTTCATTGGAAACAATTTTTTTGCAGTTACTTTCTATTTCTGGACATATAATTTTAGCCGGCGACTTTAACATTGTGTTGGACCCCATCTTGGACAAGTCCCCTAATAATCGCTCCATGGTTTTGTCTGAAACTAGATCTTTTTTACTAGACGCTATGAGACAGCAAGGGTTTGTGGATGTTTGGCGACAAAGGTCAGGAAACCAACAGGGAGTTTCCTATAGGAATTTTAAATATCACCATAAGTCAAGTATTGACTATATCTTGATCACTCAAAGATTGGTCAATTCTGTTAAAACAATAGAATATCTCCCTTCGCATCTTTCAGATCACTCTGCGGTTAAATTGGTGGTGGGATTTGGTAGTAAAAAAAACCCGACTGTTTGGTCTTTTGATCGTTCCCTCCTCACCGAGACATAAGTACATTCTTATTCCAAGTGACTAGGTATCAATTTTACCCACACAATTCGGGCAGACTTGAGTAATTTATAGCATCCTCAAAGTCAGTCTTTCAAAAATTTCAAAGTATAGGACATGATAATCCAAATCCAAATGGTTCTCAAGAAAATTCATTTTCAATCGTTCGGAATATCGGGGGTTGGGCAGATATGATCCAGGGACCCCCAGTATGCAAGGGGAATTAGTCCCCCCTCTGCAAACATGCCAGTGGCCTACGTTGCAGAGAGGTGTAAAAAGGGGCATAGCCTCATTACACCTCTCTGCAACGCAGCCCCCTGGCGCATACTGGAGGCTCCTGGTGGGCTAGGTGGCCCCCAGGGACCCCCAGTATGCAAGGGGAATTAGTTCCCCCTCTGCAAATATGCCAGGGGGCTGCGTTGCAGAGAGGTGTAACAAGGGGCATAGCCTCACTACACCTCTGCAATGCAGCCCCCTGGCGCATACTGGAGGTTCCAGGTGGGCTAGGTGGCCCCCAGGGGCCCCCAGTATGCAAGGGAAATTAGTTCCCCCTCTTCAAACATGCACCGGGTTGTGTTGCAGAGAGGTGTAAAAAGGGGCATGGCTTCATTACACCTCTCTGCAATGCTGTCCTCTGGCGAATACTGGAGATTCCTGGTGGGCTTTCAGGTCTTATAGAGTTAGGAATTAGCATTAAAAAAACCTTTGAAATTAACTGAAAAAAACATAGGTTTCAGGCCTTATATAGTTAGGAATTAGCATTTAAAAACCTTGCAAATTCACTGAAAAAACATAGGTTTCAGGCCTTATATAGTTAGGAATTAGCATTTAAAAAAACCTTTGAAATTCACTGAAAAAACCATAGGTTTCAGGCCCTATATAGTTAGGAATTAGCATGTAAAAAAACCTTTAAAATTCACTCAAAAAACTATAAGTTTTAGGAGTGTTATAGTTATCTGGACATTTCACTCATGCAAAACCATTGAAATTGCTCCTATATAGTTGTACTAACTATATTTTGCGCACCCACAATCCACTGCTGATGATGTCACATATTACATCATTCATGACATGGTCAGTGACATCACTGATGACATCTCAAATGACATCACTGATGACATCACTGATGACATCATCCATGTGACAATCACATACACCTTTTCATACACTAGTAAAATCTTTCATCACTCTTTGTAAAATACAGAGTATCATATTTGAATCCATTGTTACAGCAATACAAGTATCTAAAAACCCTCTCAGTGATTCATAGATGTATACACACAACTAATCACTTACCTGTAGAATCACTCATACATGCTGTCAATGAACAATAGAACACTATCAAAAATACTTATACACCTAAATCGACATTACACACCAGCACACATCCTATTCACGTATGAAATCATCCTACTCACGTATGCAAACAATGGATCATACTTACATATTTACTTAGCTACACACTTATAAAAACAAAACTTCATCTATTCATTTAGATAGTAAGTCATACTTAGTGAATTATAAAATCATTATTACAAGTATAAAGTTATCCATACAGTCACTCACACAATCATTGAGTATTATGTATACTTATTTATATTCAACAACTGACAATTACACTGCCTTTTATTTTTCTAGTTTGTTGGACATGTACCATTGAAAAATATATTTGCTCATCACCACACCGATAAAGATATTCACTCACCCAAACAACTGTTAGAACATGTAGTTTTAACTTCATATATCTAGTGAATCAACAATTCACACATCTTTGGGCAGTCACACACCACCCACCAAACCACACACACATTCACTCTCCCATACAAATACTCAGTTAACTAATCAATAACTAATATAGCCTTTCACATAGCTAGTAACCAACTGGAGAACCAGTTTACACAACAACTGACAAAGTGATACAGATATTCAAACAGTTTAGTCACTATCCACTATATTTAGTGAGACACTATAAATTGATCAAGTAAACAGTCGATTACACTGCTACTAAATTCTCCATCTAAATATTTATTTTTATATATCCGCTCATTCTTCAATGCAAATTGCTATATATATAATGCATATTTAAATAACGAAGCAAACCACATTCACTGGATGATGTCATCAGTGATGTCATTTGAGATGTCCTCAGTGATGTCACTGACCATGTCATGAATGATGTGATATGTGACATCATCAGCAGTGGATTGCGGGTGCACGAAATATAGTTAGTACAACTAACTATATAGGAGCAATTTCAATGGTTTTGTATGAGTGAAATGTCCAGCTAACTATAACACCCCTAAAACTTATAGTTTTTTGAGTGAATTTTAAAGGTTTTTTAAATGCTAAATTCCTAACTATATAGGGCCTGAAACCTATGGTTTTTTCAGTGATTATATATATTACCTACTGGCGGTTGCCAGTAGGTAGTTATAGTTAGGACCTAGTTTCCATAGGAAATCCTCAACATTCTATTTGGAATAACTTTGGCCCTGGAGGAGGAATCTTTGCGAATTTCTCAAAGAAGATGGCTCGGTCCGCTGCGCTCCTTCCCTGAAAGTTTGGGGGGATTTGTCAAGTGGGGGCTGAGATAAAAGGGGGGTCCCCAAAACGTGTTTTCTCCATGTTATTTTCCATAGGACGTTTAGACACGGCTACAGGTCGAACGGCTGAATGGATTTATAAGAAATTTGGCAAAACTGTAGAGTCCGGTTCGCAGATTACGCTTTTTTTGGAATGGTGTAAATCCGTTCAGTAGTTGCTGAGAAAATTAAAGTTAAAGTCAATTCTATATCTATACACACGCACGGGTGCGCGCACTCAAGCGGCTACGCGTGAGCGGAATTTTTTTTTGCTGCGTGACGTCTGTTAACGTTCGATTCGAAGGAAATCAGGAAGTGTTGACCGCCATTTTGTCACTGCGAGTAAATATATTGTTCATTTCAAAGTGTTGGAACATGGAAAGGGGAGAAGGTAGAGATTGTCTTGCTGCGTAGGTTTTCTCAGGGTGTGCAGTAAGGCCCTTAAACGCGAATATATATATATATATATTTTTTTTTTTTTTAAGTTGCGGGGTGCGCGCACCCGGTCGCGCACACCTATTTACAAGAGTGTGAAAATGGAGATAAATCAGAAGTTTGAGTGCTTAGATATAAGGTGGCTCTGAAAAGAGCCCTTGTGTTAATTGAGTTTTTTCTGCATTTATAAGTAAGTACCGATGCAGAGCTTGATGTTGCAGAGGAAGATTCTGTTTCCCTCATCCGTGAAATGAACACCGTCTTTCCTATAGACGTCTTGCATGTGGTAACGCAAGTTGTTGTGGTAAATAGAACCCATGCTATAATCTCTGAGGAAAGCAGAAACAGATTTATTTACATGTCTCCTTGCTTTCTCAATTTGTGCACAATGTTGATTGGACCAATTCCATTTCTGTCTTTGGCATATATTGGAATATACCAAGGCAGTTCGAGGAAAAAGTGTCATCAATTGTCGAAAGGTGTCTTTTAGAAGCATTTCCAGACCTACACCAGTCAATGTGCCTAGATCGTTCCCACCACAGTGCACAATTATAAGGTCTGGTTCTGGGAGATGCATAAAAGTTTTCACCAATGGTATCAATTGGTGACATTTCAATCCTCTTTGGCCAATCCACGTTATCTGCACATTTGGTAAATCAAGGTTGGAAATTCGTCTGTTTGCTGCATATTTTCCACTCCAGTGAATATAGCTGTGTCCTAAAAGCCAAACCTTCATTTTCAAGGGATATTCAGTCGTACTCCGATGGGTTCTGGAAGTGGAATGGTAGTTAGAAGCTGAAAGTCAGGATAAAAAAGGATGAGGCTTGGTGTGGTTGAAAAAATAAAAATGATTGGTTGATTGTAATACCTGAACATTGAAGACTACATTGCATGTTAATGTTTATGTAAAACGAAAAGTACTATTGGGTGTGAAAAAAATGACATGTAACAGAGCTGTGGATTAGCAGGTGTTTCTGGAGGGAAAACAGTCTTCTTAGTTTGCTGTAGAACGTTGAGATATGAACTTTTGACCTGTGCCTTCAGCCAGGTGCAGAATGAGGTGTTACCATGGAAACAGCCAGAGATGGCAGTGGGTGATGGGTGACTTTTATGGGAAAACCAACTGAAATGTAAATTTGATTTCAAAATTTTGTGGGACGAAATATGATTGGCTGAAGAGACATATATGAGTCTGTATTGACTGGATATCTGTGCCATTGAATTTTGGTTGCAGTGATAGAAGCATAATTGAGAGTTCCGTCAAACGAATATCTGTTTTGTGACTGTCACTGTTGTACATCGTACAAAGCATTGGTAAAGGTAAGTCTTTAACAGTTTGTTTTGTCATGTACCGTAAAATATGGTTTAGTCACAAACATTGATTGATTTTCCTAGTAGTCTGACACTAAACTCATTTTTGGCTGTCATAATGTGTTGTATTTCTAAAACTATTTTTCCATTTAAATGTGAAATATGAATTATAAAATATGTTTAATATAGAGAGTAATTATTTGTGAGATTTTGAAGCCTTTATATATAATGAGAGAAGTTATTCATGAAGTGAAAAAATGATATTAGCAGAGAGACAGATAATGCAGATAGAGAGAGAAATGGTAAATTACATGTGATACCGTCATCAAAAAATGCTAATGGTTAATGAATTCGTAAACTTTCTGTCAGACGACAAATTACAGTGCGGTTTCTGGACGTGGCCTGCATTGGTGGGCGTAGGGTGAGAGGGGCAGGTGGTTGAGTGAGATAAAATGAAATGTTGGTATATTACATGTGATACCGTCTTGAAAAAGTGGTAATGCTTAATGAATTCCTAAAGTTTCTGTCAGACGACAAAATTACAGTGTGGTTTGTGGCCGTGGCCTGCACTGGTGGGGGTGGGGTGAGAGGGAAGGGGGAGGGGGCTAAAGTGGTAATGATTAAGGTATTCATAAAGTTTCTGTTAGACGACCAAATTATAGTGCGGTTTCTGGCCGTGGCCTGCATTGGTGGGCGTAGGGTGAGAAGGGTAGGTGGTCAAGTGAAATAAAATGAAAAGTTGGTACATTACATGTGATACTGTCTTGAAAAAGTGTTAATGCTTAATGAATTCTTAAAGTTTCTGTCAGACGACAAAATTACAGTGTGGTTTGTGGCCATGGCCTGCACTGGTGGGGGTGGGGTGAGAGGGAGGGGGCCAAAGTGGTAATGATTAAGGTATTCACAAAGTTTCTGTTAGACAACAAAATTATAGTGCGGTTTATGGCTGCGGCCTGCATTGGTGGGCGTAGGGTGGGAAGGGCAGGTGGTCGAGTGAAATAAAATGAAAAGTTGGTACATTACATGTGATACCGTCATGAAAAAGTGGTAACGCTTAATGAATTCTTAAACTTTCTGACAGACGACAAAATTACACTGTGGTTTGTGGCCGCAGCTTGCACTGGTGGGGTGAGAGGGGGAGGTGGTCGAGTAAAATAAAATGAAAAGTTCTGACCATGAGGTTGTACACAGATTTGTGCAGTAAATGTGTTCGTAAATTGAGGTACCAAACGGAGTATAAAAATATCTCTCTCACTCCTGCAGTTTGACTGCATCTTCATCTCCCTTCTGTTTTCCGTCTCCGTTGCCCTGTGTTATCTTATTGTGTGTGTGTCTGTCTGTGTCTGCCTTCAGTCCGGGCTGAGGAACTTTGCTTTGAAGGCACACACTATTAGTCCCATCAAAGTAATTGGAACGTTTTCTAAAAAATATTTATATAATTGCATTGCTTTTTTGAAGCGCTAGTGAATGTTTTCTTTCACAATTACCGCTCGGTTGCTTCCATAGAGCAGAGGGTATGTCGTATTTCACTACTTAGTGCCTCTGCATCTGCACTCTGCTCTCTGGTGGCTGGCGGAGAAGTGTTTGTTATTGTGGAGATGAAAGCGTGATAAGGAGTGAAATACGACATAGCGTCTGGTCTGTAGAAGCGGGGGAGCAGTAATTAAGTCTGAGTCAAGCGGAACTGCGGCGGTGCCTGGTAACAGTAATAAATTATTTTTTAACAGAGGTACAACTGTCTGCATGGTGCGCGACCTACTAAGAAAGAGTTCACGGGCCGTTATAGGCCTGCAGGTTCTAGTATGAGTAAGTGAGGTCGACAAAAGAAAATATTAAGTTAGTACAGCTGGAGTTACGTGGAACACATGAATACTGTTTTAGTATACAATCATTTCAGTTGAGATTATGGATTAAAAGAGAGAACGTGTATATTTGAAATGTTTATTCAGAAATGCACGGTTTTCAAGGCAAGTCCCTTATCTAATATGAGTACAGACATTGCAAAAAACAAAGTAATCGGTATAGTCACTAGTACATAGAATACAAGCGGTATAGTTGATGAAAAATGAATATGGTTTCGCAAAATGAATTGTACACTCTTATGAGGAAGTATATTATATTTTAATAAATGGAAGAAGGTCTCTGGCCTTTCAGTTTAGGAACGATACATGAAAATGCTAGTGGTTAGAAATCATCTCTTTATCAATCAGCTCTCTACATGCGAAGCACTATCAAGTTTGTGTTATGCTATTGTGTAAGGGAAAAAAAACTAGCCAAAAGCGACAAAATGGCGAGAGGTGCATGTATGTAATCTGTTGGATCGTTCGCAAATCAGTGTTGAGAAGAACTACTGTATTGAGATATCTTTTGAAGGTTGCAGTATTGCATTTGAAATACAGAACAAAAAACAATGGAAATATTATTGAAAGAATATATTTTTCTCTTATGTATTAAAAAATATTTTACTTTATGGAAAATTAAAGGAGCAGAGGTGTGTGAGGCGGAAATAAGCAGTTCAAAGGCGAAATGGC
This sequence comes from Lissotriton vulgaris, assembly GCF_964263255.1. Classification (NCBI taxonomy): domain Eukaryota; kingdom Metazoa; phylum Chordata; class Amphibia; order Caudata; family Salamandridae; genus Lissotriton; species Lissotriton vulgaris. The sequence continues at coordinate 649,445,716 of NC_141696.1, read as the reverse complement.
ATTTACAGTTATAAAAAACTCATTCTATATTTACACATTAATCAGGGCACATGTAGCATATATTAGCGAGTTTTGCTCCGAGTACGTTTGAAATAACATAAGATAAGATATGCAATAGAATTGTTGAGATTGGAGTTTAATAAAAAATAAAGTTCAAAATCGAGTAGCTGAAGAAAAAAATTTAGTCCACATAAAAGACCAAAATTTAACCAGCACAAAATCATAATGTCCACTGTTAGTAAAGCCAATAGGTCTGTTCCTGTTAAAAAATATCCAAAAAAACGTGAAAAAGATAGGGAGCCAAATCGAAATGTGGACGTCAATGGCTTGCATAAGAGTTATCCTACCATTGTGTAGGCAAAGTAGGCAGCAACTGCTTCTTACAGGAAGTCACTGTTATCATCCGAAAACATGTCAGCTATCCAATTGAAAAGAGGAAAGCAGCATTCATGATCTGTTATTACCGGAGCCTCTATTACCATCAGAGGACAGCTCGGTGGGTTTTCAATGTAGCTGTCTGTCAGGAAATCTTGCGCCGCTGCGAATATATTCCAATGACCCAGAACTCCTTGTATCGCTGCAAAGGCCATAATCCCTCCGTTGCAACAAAGCTGTTCATGATCAATTAACGGATTCATGAGATGATTGTAATTCACTTCAGGAGGTACCAAGTTGCAGAGACATAAGTCCAGGGCCCACATGAAATCACAGCTCAGGCAATGAAATACAGGCTGCACACAGGTGAAATAGGAATATCGAAATGATAATCGATATGAAGCATTCAAAGTCGAGAGTGCTAAGATGCCGTAGTAGTCAAGCATCCTCTGGCGAAATAGTTCTAAGTGTTCCGGCTCATTTGCGAAGACAGGAGGGACATCCATTTTGAAATAAACAAGATGGGAACACAAACGTCGCAGCACTGCCAGTTCAACAGGAAGTCCACAGAAATAGGTCGCCGACTATGGAGTGAAGAGTAGCAGAATGACTTGATATAATTTCTGGCAGAGTAGTCACTAAACCATTGCTTAGTAGTTATAAAAAAAATAGCCTGTCTTGAAGTGGAGGATGCGTTAAAAATTAAGGGAGTCACTTCTGCAAATTGTAAAGGAAGGTCACTCTTTTATAACGAATGCTGTTGTCTGTGAATATTAGCTAACTGAAAGATATGTGTGTGAACAGATGCTACGCTAACTTGTATTTGTGACAATAAGGCTGTTGTTCATGTCTTGTGATTCAAGGTCGGTATTCGCTGCCAGATGGAAACATCAAGTTTCACATGCGTGGGGTAGATAAACTTTATTCTTAAAGGGAAGCAAATGCAGAGTGATTTTTACCGCGTAAGCTTTGTCGTTTAAAAAGTCATAGTGATTTTCATTAGATGTAAAAAAAAATATCACTGATGAAGAATGAAAAAAAATCGTCATAATAGCAGGCACTGGTGTATTTTTGAAAAGATATGCAACATTACAGGGATTCTAATTAAATAAAAAATGTAATTGAAAGTGTCTGCATGTGGATGACTAAATACATGTTTGAGTAAAGTTATTTGTATAAACATTTAGGGGTAGATTAACATGGTCCGTGTGGCACTTTTGCTTCACTTGTCATATGTTAACAGTGATGGCAAAGTGGCGTAAAGGGATTGTAAATCTGCCCGACTTTTTTTTGCCGTCTCAAAGGCATTTGTAAGTGAAAGGGAGCGATTTAGTTTTATTACTGTAGGAGGTAGTGAGCCGCTGCTATCCATTTATGTGAAGAAATTTATAGAACATAAAGAGTAAAAAAACAGAAAAGGTACACTAATTAATTTGTGCATTAGTCATGTTGCAGTTGTGGCTTCGGATTCTAAAAAGGGAAAAGTGTTTAGGCGTTTAATATGCAGCTTTGAAAAAAAAGCGTGTGTATGGTTTAAAAATGAAATGTAAAGGTTTAAAGCAGGAGTTTCCAAAGCGGTCCTGGAGGGCCAGATGCATGGTAGATTAAAAAAATCACTACATGTTTTTCAATGGGGTTATCTAAAAAATATGTTTCTTTATTTACTGTGTAGTTTTTCAGCATGTTGCCTATTCTTTGACTTTTACTAATGCTGTGTCTTATAAATTTTCCAGGGGCGGCTCTAGGCTCATGGTGGCCCTGGGCAGGGAGCGTAGGTAGGGTGCCCCGTAACAGGGGGTCCGGGCGGGGTGGAGTGTGGAGTTCAGTGAAGAGGGGGGGGTCAGGGTGTTTGAAAGTGGAACAGAGCCAGAGGACGCCAAATTTCTGGCGTGGGCTGCCACGCAAATATGTATCCATCCTCAGAGGATTATTATATTAAGGTTACATATTAACATGGTGGCCCCTGGGGTTTGGTGGTCCTGTGCAGGTGTACTGCTTGCATATGCCTAAGGCCGGCCCTGTATTTTCTGTCTATGCACTTGTTTTCCGTCACATGGGCTTTTAGTTATGAAGGCCTAGTGTCGCCGGTGCATCAGTTTTAACATGGGAAAAAGTGACAAATCTGTGGCGCAACGCTTTCATAAATGAGACATTTAGTATCTTATTTTAATGATAGAGAATCTTGGGGAATTTATCTGTTATGCTTGTTCTTTGCTATAATGGCTGTATGTTGTGTAAGAAATAAGTCTGTATTAGTTAATTAAATGTTATTATTTTCTTTTTTATAGTGTTTGGTCCTGAAAAGCAACAACCTGCCTTCTGAATTACACAATTTGAGGAATTATATTCTTTTTTTCAGGTGAGTTGGTATTTTTGCATAGGCAATTTTTTTGGGTGCACATGAAAATAATAAAGAAGATTTTTTTAAATGTATGTAAAATTTCATTTTGGAACATGATTTTATCTTGAATTTTTCACATGGGTTGTATCTGCTTATACTAGATATGTATTTTGAGATGTTCTCCACTGACAGTTGAAATTATCTTTTAATGGGCTTGGTGCATGTGTTCTTTTTGATGGAGTTCAGATTTACGGATCATTGGAGTATAATTCTTTCAGGTTTCCATTACTCAATTCTTGTGAAGTGCTCATTATTTTTGAAATCTTGTTGCATTATGTTTGGCAGTCTTTCTCCTTTATTTACAGAGAGGTATTATGATATGGTTCTAGGTGTGATGGGCATCTTTCCTGCATATCTGTGATTATACTATGTATAGGCACTGTTTTACATAATGCAGATCTTTATTATGAGGTGGTTCTTCATGGTTAGTATGACATTTTGTATATGCTATGACATTTACATGGTGAGTATGATGTTGAAACATAAAAGGAACTGTCTCTGTGGGAAGTAGTAATCTGTTAAGTGAATGCTATGGTTTGTATAGTGTGAGCCTTCTCTTCAGAGTGCATATAGTTTATACGGTGATGGATCAAGCCCTGATCTTTGGACTGGGTAAGAGTGGTCTGCTTAATTCAGACACTCTGTTCATCACCACCCCCTTTTCTGAATCATTTTTATCCACCATAAGCGTGGAAGGGTATACTCAGATGTGAGTCCCTTGCTCATTGCACCATCAGGATTCAAGCAAGCCGGGCCGAAGACAGCTGAAATGCCAGAAACCGGTCCCCGGAAGCTTGTTTCCTTCCCAGTATAAGAATTGGCTTGGTAGTTTGGTCTGCCCTGTTCCCATGATGCACTGGGCCAGGGTCAGACTAATTTGCATATAGCCAGGTTCTGAGCTGGGATGGTGCAGTGAGCTAAAAAACGGTGATGGATCAAGCCCTGATCTTTGGACTGGGTAAGAGTGGTCTGCTTAATTCCGACACTCTGTTCATCACCACCCCCTTTTCCACCACCCCCTTTTCTGAATCGTATAGTTTATATAGCACTTTGTACTGGTGAACTTAAAAAAATGGGTCTCTAAAAATGAATTGTACAGTTAATTAATATTTGTGATATCTACAAAATCTAAAAAGAAATTTTACAGTAAAATGTCTTTTAACAACAGTAATTATTTAATGGAAAAAAAAGATCAGTGTTAATGTTTAGGGTTATATTGCCAATTTCTTTTCAAAACAAGAGGAACGTGGTATCTTAAAATATATAGTTAATAAGTTAGAAATTATAAAAATATATGTAGTTTAAAAATGAGTAAAGGTACTTTTAAGTTATACATTTATGAAAAAAGATATAATTTAGTCTCTATATTTTTTTTAAAGGATACAGAAGAATAAACTGAGTCTAGTTATGGAGAATTCCTCAGAAGAGAAACAAATTCATTTTGAAATCATTAAGGAAGTGATGGAGGAAATTTTAGACGCGGTCTTTAAAGAGGAAATAGATGAAAATGATGATTTTATGGACATGTCTTTAGACTCAGCTTACTTAGAGATGGTAGAAGGAGATGAGGACTTTGGACTTGAAGAAGTCCCTGATGATCTAATGCTGGAAGTTCTACTAAATTATGAACTTTTGAATAAATAAAAAAAATTTTGATAGTAAAGCATTTGTGAAGACAGTTTTCTTGTCCTATTCGTCGATGATCTGCTTTATGAGAGTGATAAGACATGTTCTCATGAAGTGTAAAAGAGATTGTAGTAAAAAAGATTAAAACATCTACGATGACCGATAGTTCTTGAAAAAAGTGTACTGTTTGTATGCTTTAAAAATTAGAATTGAAAACTGTCTATAATGTTAAAACAGATATGGAGTGTGATAAATTTAGAACCAACATTCACTACAGGATTTCCTACTCTGTTCAGAGACTTTCTGGTATTTTCTTTATTCCACTTAGAAAATGAATCTGTGGTTTTAATTTGTACGTTATATGCTAGAAGTGAACTATAATATTTGTTATGTTTGTGTTTTACAGATTGACAATTTCATCAAAATTTTAAATTAAGATGCCGACCAGAACTGAAAAAAGAAAGCTCTATAAACGGACTTACAATTTGAAGAAGAAAGGAATTCAAGAATTATCAAAAGAACAAAGGACGGATAAAAAGAAGAGTGCTCCTGGTAAGCAAACCAAAAAGTTTTTGAAAGCAATTTTGGGAAGGAAAAATGTTAGTATTGAAGTCCACAAGGAAAAAAGTATACCAGTATCGAGAAGGAGATATGGAACCAAAGATAAAAATGTTTCTGGAATCAGCAGACAGGAAAAAGTGTACAGTAAAACCCGGACGAATCAATTTAGCCAAATCAGGAAGCGTATGTTTAACAACAGAGTAGTTTCGAATTTATTACAAAAGGAGAAAGTTTCTAAAAGAAGATCTGCTTTTCTTAAGAAGAAACAATATATAGAGGGTATTGTTGAGCGCGCGTTTGAGACAAAAAGAAAATTATTTATTTTAGTACTTAATAGAATAAATATTCTAAATAAGGCAATACGAGTTTTAAAAGCTAAAAGTAAATGGAAGAGACACATAAATAGGAGTAATTTTTGTAAAGTGTTTTCTGGGAAGTGGATGCATACTTCAACTTCTGAGCCATTTTTTAATGAAGAGAGTTACTTTCAAAGTAACGATTTGTTGCATGCAGTTGACACCAGTGGTCGAGCATATGAGATGAAGGATGGTTGTGTAATTGAGAAAGAGAAAATTGTGGTTAGAAATGCAGAAGAGGTGATGGCTGGAGAAGCTTTAGAGGGACATCCTAATGTTCCTGTTTACAGTTGGAATTGTAGTAGCATTTGTAGTGTACGACAGGATTCAATTGATTTCTTTCGCAATTTCTTACTTAAGTACACTAAAGAAAGTCTTTAAAAAAAATTGTAATGTTGCAAGAATTAGATCATGGCAGAGTGCGAGAAAAAATAGGTCTGCAAGGTCATTCTCTGGCTTGTCTTTCTAAAAAAATATGCCAGAGTGTGTTTCATCACTTCAGGATGTTAGCAGTGCATCATACTAAAATGAGAAAATTAGTGAGAAAGTTGTATTATGCAAAAAGTCCAGCACTTAAACTTAAACAGTTAAATAGTTCTCTTTTGCATGGATGTGAATTAGATGTTAAGAAGATTTGTGCAGAAATTGAGGTAAGTTATTTTGGTCCAGAGGAAGATAATGCAGAAACTGATATAATTATAGAAGGAAATGTGTTAGAAAATGTTGGACATGTTAATATTGAAAATTTTGAACAGGAAATAATAAAGTTTAAGGTAATTGCAGGTGAGAAACCAAATTTTTCTTGTGTCTGTTGTCGACACATTCATTACAAAAGTCAAACTAGGTTAGTTGATTTATATTTAAAAAGTGAAGATGAAAGTAATGGTCAATGGAAAGATTTTGTAACTTATTTGTTGGTGGAAAACTATTTTGATTTGGGTTTTGAGCAACGTATTTGTAAATATTGTTATAATAAATTAAATGAAAATAAAATGCCTGCTAGAGCTGTTCATAATAATCTAGAGTTGATAAATATGCCATCAGAATTGATGGATTTAAATACTTATGAGACTATTCTGACTCAATGTGTACATCCTTTTCAGGCTATTGTTTGTATGGAGCCTAAGACTGGTAAATTAAATCCTTCAGATTTACAAAGAGGATTAAAGGGTAGAGTTGGATATTTGCCACTTGATTTAAAAAAAAATATGGAAACAATTGGTGTTGAAAATGTAGAAGAGGAACCTCTAGTTATTCTAGTTAATGGTGTACCTACAAAGAGTAAGAAAATCTGGTAATATTTAGTGGATGTTAGAAAAGTCAAAAAGGTAACGTTGTATTTAGTCCAAAACAATAAGTACTATAAAGATGTATACGTAGAACAAGAAGATGTAAGTGAAGAAGAGGACAGTGATTTGTCTAGTGGACAAATTGAAAAAGTTGACGTATCCAGAAGTGAAGAAATTTATGAACATTACAGTGTTCATCCACTGCATTCAAAAGAAGCAATAGGGAATGCTATTGCATTATTTCAGATGAAAAAGGCGAAAGGAAATCCTATTAGTGTGTGGGAAGAAAGTTTGGAAGGTCGTTGTTTTCCACAGTTATTCCCTACAGGTGAAGGTACATGATATGATGATCGACCTATGCAGATTCCAGCATCTGAATACCGGACAACAAGATTATATGCAGAAGATCCGAGGTTTCGCCAATGGATTCCATATTTGTTTCATCTTCTGTTTGAGAGTGACTTATCTGGTCTGTCTTATGCAGTAAACCATATCTTAAAAAGTGGAGTTCATCTGCAAAATATTTCAGCAAAGGAATTTATGGATAAAGTGCAACAGAAAGATAGTGTTTTGGATTCACACCTAATTAATTTAATGGCTTGGCAGCGTGGTACTAATGAGTATTGGTACCGTCGTCATGGAGATTTGAAGTGCATGCTTAGAAACTTAGGAGCACCAACATGGTTTTTAACTCTAACCTGTGCAGAGTATGCTTGGGAAGATTTACTTGAATTTCTTCGGGAGGCGAATGCAAACATAGAAAATATAAACTACAAGACACCTGGAGAACTGTGTTCATTAGATCCAGTTAATGTTTGCAGATATTTTAATCATAGATTTGAAGCTATGATGTCTTTCATTACAAACAAGAAAAATCCGCCTCTTGGTGAAGTACTGGATTTCTTTTGGAGAAAAGAATATCAAGCAAGAGGTGCTCCTCATATTCATATGCTGTTATGGATCAAGGATGCTCCTAAATTTGGAACAGACTCGGATGAGACTGTACTGTCTTTTATTGAACAGTATGCCACTTGTGACATACCTAATACTACAACTGATAAGGACTTAAGAGAAAAAGTGTTACGTTTTCAAAGTCATCGTTGTGGAAAATATTGTCGGCAAAAATTCAAATCAAAGAGCAAATTCTACACCAAATGTCGTTTTGGATTTGCACGACCGGTACTTTCAAAAGGAAGAGTCAACAATTTGATGTCATGTTTGCGACATAATATCAGAAGAAGGTCACCTAAAAATACGTACAATTTAAGAAGAGGTGAAGAATCCAAATATATAAATGACTAAAACCCAGTCATTTTATCCATGTGGAATGCTAATATGGACATACAATATGTTGCAGACAATTCTATTGCTGTGGCTCGATATGTAACGTCTTACATCACGAAATCTGAAAAGACGGAACTGAAGGAGATGTGGGAAGACATTTCTCATGAAAAGAGCCTAAGCAAGAAATTGTATACGTACAGTTTGAAGATGTTGTCTCATCGAGAAATTGGAGCATATGAATGTTGTGACCGATTATCATCAGCAAGTCTTTATGCTAAATCAAGGACTATTCTCTGGGTGAGTTTGGGCCTTGCAGAAACACGAAACCGTGTTCTGAAACCTGTGCAAGAAATTGAATATTTAGCCCAGAAAGAACCAAACAGTACAGACATTCTGAAAACAAATATGTTGGATACATACTATCCAAATAGAAGTACTCTGCTTGAAAACATTTGTCTGTATGAAATACTTAAAAACTACACTTTTAAAAGGAATGTTACAGAGAACATTGATAAAGGTGTACACGCTGTAATTGGACATGAAGGATGTCTAGTGAAACAAAGAAAAGGACACTTGATTAATCATCGGAAACTGAGTTGCGAAACACCTGACAAAAGAGAATTTTACTATTTTGCTCTTTTGCAACTCTTTAAACCATGGCGTAGAGAAGAGGAACTACTTGGGGACTTTGATAGTTATGAAGATTCATTCAACGCATCTAAAAGTAGTATTGAATGTCCTGTTTTTAGTAATTATCTCCAAATGTTGAATGATGAAATAGAGCAAGAAGCGACAATTGCAGCGGAGATTGCTGGAGATAGTTCACAAGGTAGTCAAAGTTCGGCTTCATTAAGTCAAGATCCACTGGGACAACCAATTATCCAAAATGAAGCAGCCACCGCCATGGATGAGGTGGAAAGAGCAATGCAGCAAGGTCAAGAGGAAGTAATCAACTTAGAAGAATTAAAGAAGCAATTTAATGTTGAGCACAGACAGATATATGATGAAGTGACAGAGCACATTGAGCATGGCTTTCGTCATGAGAAAAAAGATTGCTCATGTATGTCATTTGAACCTATTCGACTATATGTAAGTGGAGAAGCTGGAACTGGTAAAAGTTTCCTAATGAAAGGAATTACTACATATTTACAGCAAAGAACTCAGTCAACACTGTCGTGTGTTGTTACTGCTCCAACTGGATTGGCAGCACATAATATTAAAGGTATTACTTTACATAATTTACTGATGCTGCCAGTTGAACATGAAAATAAATTACAATATCACAAGCTATCTGGAGAAGCTTGTTTTGAAGTTTCTAGAGTCCTTAAAAAAATTAAACTTCTTATTATTGATGAAGTAAGCATGGTATCTAATTTAATGCTTGCTTTTGTGCATTTAAGAATGCAACAGATACTTAAGACAGAGTATTATGTGTTATTTGGAGTTAAACATGTCATAGTTTTTGGAGATCTACTGCAGCTAACTCCTGTGAAAGGACAACCTGTATTTGAAACTGTTACGCATGAGGAGACCAGAAAGTGCTTGGGCAGTATTGGAAATGTTAATATATGGTCACATTTCAAATATACTGAACTGATTCAAAATATGCGACAGGCAAAGGATACTAAATATATAAATATTCTTCAAGATATAAGGATTGGAAAACTAACTGAAGATGCAAAACACACTCTACGAACACGATTACTTTCCAAGCTGTTTCCAAATAAAGATAATGTACCTGAGAAAATATATAGTAAAGAGGTAGCAGATAAGTCAGTGATATGCTTGATGCCAACTCTGAAAGAATGTTCAGTTTTTAATGAGAAAATGTTAAATTTAGAAAATCAAGAAATTAAGAAATTGGGAGCTAAAGATAGAATAGAGCATGAAGGTAGTACTATTGTTTTGTCTGAAAATTTGAAGTTAAAATTGGATTCTCTTCAAAAAACTATATCTAAAACTGCTGGTTTAGAGAAAAATCTGTATGTATGTTTAAATTGTCGGATAATTTTAAGGAGAAATTTACATGTGGAAAGAGGATTGGTAAATGGAGCAATGGGTAATGTTGTTGGTTTTGTCAATTATACAAATAGAGATGAGATTGAATATTTAAGAATAAAATTTGATGGAATTGAGGAAGTTCAACAAATTAGTCGCTGTTCAACTCGTTTTTTGCATGTGAAAGACTTATATGTCCGTCGGAAGCAATTTCCAATTTGTTTGGCATATGCAGTGACTATTCACAAATCTCAAGGTTTAAGTGTAGATTGTGCTTTGGTAAATATTGGAAGCACTGTATTCAAAGAGGGTATGGCGTATGTTGCTTTATCGCAAGTTACAACTTTATGTTTACTTTATCTAATTGATTATGATGAGACAAAGATTAGTGCAGATTTAAATTGTGTGAAGGAGTATAATAGGTTAAGAAGAGAATATGCTCCAAGTTTACCTCAATATCCTTTAATTGAAAGGCGTATGGTTGGTCAGAAAAGGAAAAATGAGGAGAAATGTGCTGAAGTTGTCGAGAAACGACGAAAAAAGATGTAGCTGTTGTTGGTAGGTGTAAGAAAACGGTTAGTATTTAAGAGATTGTTGGATTTAAGTTTGAAAACAGGTCTGGTGTCAACTGCTATGAAAATGTAGTAGTTAATGTTGTTTTTTTTCTGAAAAATGTTAAGAAACAGATTGTAGAAAATCAGGAGCAAACATTTTGCTATTCCTTAAATTCTATATTTGAAAAATGTAGTAGTGGTGATAGTGAAGTAGCAAGTGTTTCAGAACTAAGGAATGTTTTAGACATATGTGCAGGAGTAAATCAATTTTCTCAGAATATTCAGCAAGATTGTCAGGAATTTATTATGTATATGTTTACAGTTTTGGAACATGAAGGTGTAGATATTGATAGTCTTTTTGGCCTTTCTTATAAATGGGAACATAAGTGTGATAATTGCTCATTTTCAAGTAGTACTGATATACACAGTGAAAGATTTATATATTTAACATTACCAGACTGTAAAGAAGTGTCTTTTAATAAACTAGTTAAAGATGCGCATCAGAACATGGTCTGTTCTCAATGTAAGTCTGAAATGTTATCAACTTTATTTATCCATAGATATGGACAATATGTAATTTTAATGTTTCAAGGATGCAGAGCTGATGGGAGTAAATTATCAACTTTAATTAAAAATGTTGTGGCTTCTCAAGTATCTATTTCTAGAAGAACATTTGTAACTGTAGCCATTATTTTTCTTGAAGGGCCTTCCACATCATCAGGACATTATACAGCTTTTTTGAAGTGTGCAAGTGGCTGGACGCTTTGCAATAATAGCCAATTGACTTTTAAGAAACGTTAGCCTTTTGCCTTAACTAACTCCTATCTGCTATTTTAGGAACCCAAATTTCAGTAGAATGACTTGCTGTAGGAAGATTAATACTGTAAAGATATGAAACTTTCTTTTTTACAAATATCATGTGACTGAGGGTGTACAAATCTATAAATGAAATTTGTGTTTGGCATAGTGATAACATCAGGTACAAATTTAGTTAATGTTTGATGGTATACAACATGTTACAAATTTAAACTGTAAAGGTTCACAAAAGAATAGATAAGACTAAGATTAAGAAATTTCAGAAAAAAACTACTTATTTGGCCACGTGGAAAAATATGAGAGAAGAAAATGAGTACTTTAGATAATTATTTTAGAACTTATATGGACGCAAGTTTTTGGGAGAGGTATTTAAAAGATAATGAGTTAACTTATACAATTTGGCCACGCGGAAAGGTATGAGAGAAGAAAATGTGTACTTAAGATAGATTTTTATAGGAGATATTTGCATGGGGCTTTGTTGAGATATATTGAAAAATAGGTCGTATAGTTTAATTAGTTTGTAACTGTGGAAGATGTAGTGTGCTTACTCAAGAAATTGCGAATTTGAGAAAAACATTTAAGACATGCTTTTTTCAGGTATTTATAATATGTATGGAGATTTTGTATGGGTTTTTTAAACACAATCATTTTGATTGTGTTTTTTTCCCCGCTGTTATATGATGATTAATATTGAAATCACTGTTTATAGTGAAAATCAATGTATTCTGAGGACAGCAAAAATAAACCATTTAATATGTTGTTTGAGTTATTTTGTTACATTGCATTTAGAAATATGTATTACAACATTTTTTTTTCTGTCCTCCACAGATAATATATTTATAAGGTAAGTACAACTAAAAACATCCGAGAGTTTTCTCTGCCTCTCTCTTATTGACTCCTACTTTTTTTTCTTTTATGAAATGTACATTATAATCTTATTTTTACTTTTCTTCCACAGGTACTACGTTTTTAAAAGAAATTTACTTTACTTTTTTACTATTTTTAGGTAAGTATATAAAATAAAGAAACTTTTACATCACTGTGTCATTTCTTTGTCTATCCTCGTTAAAGCAATGTCATGTTTAATATAAGCACTTCCACATAGGATTGGGTGCATTGTTATAAGGCATGCCAAGTGATTTAATGAAATGAGCGACATTTCACTGAGTGAGTTCAGCAACACTGATGTATGAAAATATTGGTGGAAAATGATATTAAATGTTACATGGTGTTCTTTGCAAGAGTTTAAGTCCTTTGTTGCAGTAGCAATTCTGCCTCAGCATTAGGGGGCCGGGGGGCTGAGTGGTACTTGTATGCTCATGATAGAGCTACTCCTTCACGAGCCACGGTTGAGATGTGTTCATGATACAGTGGCTCTGTCATGGCTCCGCTTAGTCAATAGAACGTGTCATGGAGGCGCAATATTAGTGCTGCGCAAGCACAGCGGCAAGCCCATGACAAAACTGGTCCATCCTGAGGACAGCTCAGGCGATGCTCGTGATGGAGCGGCTCTGTCATGACATGGAAGGATTTAACAGGTGTTAAAAAAACCTGAGGGGTCTCTTCAAAGAGAGTGTTGGTTGTAATTTAAAGGGTACTTTAAAACACATTGTGGCAGCTTTATGTTGACGTTGCGTCTCTTTGCGCCACAATTTCGTCACTTTATTTAATACAATGACAGTGGAAATAATGTACCATATTTACAACGTTATGGATCTAGGAGATATGTCACATTCTAAAGCCCTGCACCATAAGGAAGTGTTCCTCTGAAGGAATGCGTCTTGAAAGTGGCTGACTGTAATGCATGAGATTTCACTCAGTGACTTTCAGGCCCATGCTGTTTCAAAACTGTGCATGTGCTTGAAGCAGGCGTAGGTATTGACGCAGCATTGTGAATATAGTGCACTGGTGAGCCTTGCTGGAGCTGCATCACACTTGCGGTGCAACTCTAGAAATGTATTAATTTTTCAGCACAGATGTGTTACGCATGTATGCTGTTTTTGTACCATGGTGCGCCACATTTTAAATGTGGCACACCATGGGTGACGGAGCACTAGTAGACTGTGGTGCACATTAACTGGTGCATATCTGGGTATGAAGTAGTTAACATAAATCTGCCCTATAGGTTACAAATCTGCGTTTAGTAGAGTGTTCGGCCAATGCAGTGTTATGTTTTTTCTGTTATTCTATGTAGATATGTAATATTGCAAGATTTTTGTCACGAAAAAGAAGCCATGAGTATTGGATTTGTGAATGATTGCAAGATTCTTTAAATAAAAAAGCAACAACCATGGCATTGTTTAATATAGTATTGTAAATACTTATCTTTAACAATGATGAGAGAGTAAAAAAAAGGTTAACCTGATGTTTTAAAGTTAATCACAGGCTTCTTTAGAGGAAGTGTTCTATATGATTGTAGCATGGGTGTTTCACTTTTTTATACCTAACAGAATGCATTCTGTATGCTGTAGCAGGAGGAGTACTACATACTTGAATATTCTTCAGTGCTTATTTTCATTGAGACCGACACAGAACTTCAATGGATCGGAGGGGCTGTTCCTGTGCATCTGGAGGACTGCCAAGCCGCTGCAGCAGTGGGAGTGAGGCCTCTCAGAGGGACGCAGCACAGCTCCTTTTGATGCTTACAATTGCAGATAACAGGGTAGAGATGTCCGTGGAATTTATGGATGGTTAGTCACACTAGAGTGTGCGCGGCGCCCCTAGCACCTCATTACGGCACACAGGGGAGCCGCGTTGCACAGTTTGAGAATCAGAGACTTAGGAGATAAACCTTCATAATAGCAAGGCCTCTAAGCGATAAAAATCGCCGATGATCGGCGTTAAAAATATCACCGCTATCGGTGGTATTTTCCACGGTGTTAGTTCTTCAACATCAATGGGAACACATATGTGATAGAAAATCCTGTAACAGCCTCAGTATTTCACATTATCGCGTGAAAACAAACGTTGTTTTCACACAGTAATGTGTCCCTTGTAATTAAGGGACGGGGTGGATTTAGTTTTATTTACTACACTGTTATGTTAACGATGTCGAATGTTTGACTAGAGGAGGCTTTAACAGTTTTGCGATAAACTTTTTCTCCCGGGAAGTGGGTGGAGTGCTCCGTGTAAATTGCAGAATAGAAATTACTAAGAACCAATTGGAAGTGTTGTTTTCAAGTCACATGACTTCACATGCGCGTCTCAGGACGTGTACGGGGTGACAGTATCTGGTCACATACGCTCCATTTAATGAAAATTTTCAAAATAATAAAAAAGAAGCCTAGGTTTAGTCTCTTTGATGTACTATAAGTTCTTTGATGGGTCTATGAAGAAATTCAATAAGTTCAAATTGCAAAGTTTTCACGAAATATATAGGCGGGTGCGCGCGCACTCGGTCGCGCACGAAAAAAAGCCAAAAAAGCAGAGATAAACCCCCGTTATAATATGCTCCTGGAGCTCTTTTTGGTACAATGAATTAGTTCTGAAAATAACTTATTTTTTTTTTTTTTTTTAAAACAACTGTTATGTTGTTTTTGATTTTTTTAAACTTGCAACAACATTTTCATGTGTAACACAGGATCAAAATGAAATGAAGAAATGTATCTTTTCTCTGGGCATTTATGACTCTCAATTTTTAGTTAATAAAAATGAGGCTCTGCTCTCCGTACAGAAGAATTTCTCCACACTGATTGCATTTCATGTGCACCTTCGCAAGATATGGTCTAAAGTCCATCTTAGCACTCGATGGAGATACATGTCATCGACCAGAAGATGTGCTGGCCACTTCTGATGGTAATAGCGTGGCCAGGGCTCTTGTCGATGCCTTTGCATAATGCTCAGGGTGCATTTTTTTGACATGCCGCACCATGGTATGTATGGAAAAGGAATATTTTTTTGTTGGATTTCCTCTTGAGAGAACCGATTTGCATATCATGCAGGTTACTTTTGGCGCATTCACTTTCTTTTGTTCTTCAGGATAAGTGAAAAATTGCCAAATAAAAGATTCCTTTTTTCTTTTTAAAGGTAGTCGCTCATTTCCTTCAGATTCGGAAGATGAATGCGGAACGGCAGCCATTTCAGCAAAGTCTTCTGAAAGATGTTGGACGTTGTTCTCTCTTGAGA
Source organism: Lissotriton vulgaris (assembly GCF_964263255.1). Lineage (NCBI taxonomy): Eukaryota > Metazoa > Chordata > Amphibia > Caudata > Salamandridae > Lissotriton > Lissotriton vulgaris. Next base: position 649,430,331 of record NC_141696.1, on the reverse strand, counting down.
GTAGAAAAGATAGTGAGGGAAGTGGGTGGAGTGCTGTGTGTAAATTCAAGAATAGAAACTACTAAGAACCAATTGGAAGTGCTGTTTTCAAGTCACATGACTTCACATGCGCGTCTCAGGACGTGTACGTGGTGACAGTATCTAGTCACGTACGTCATTTGGAAGTAGCGGTCTAATTCAACGAAGTTTCAAAACGTGAAAAGGAGTAAATCCAAACACATCCGGATTTTATTTATCTTCTGAGCTCGATTCAAGCATACAATTGTTAAACTATAAAACCTTTTATATTTTTAAAAAAAATATCAAGGTGTGTACATTCGGTCACGCACGAAAGTTTAAAAACACATTCGGCTCCATTTAATGAAAATTTTCATAATAATAAAAAAGAAGCCTAGGTTTAGTTTCTTTGACGTACTATAAGTTCTTTGATGGGTCTATGAAGAAATTCAATAAGTTCAAATTGCAAAGTTTTCACGAAATATATAGGTGGGTGCGCGCACTCGGTCGAGCACGGAAGAAAGCCAAAAAAGCGAAGATAAACCCCCTTTATAATATGCTCCTGGAGCTCTTTTTGGTACAATGAGTTAGTTCTGAAAATAACTTTTTTTTTTTTTTTTTAAAACAAGTGTTATGTTGTTTTTGATTTTTTAAACTTGCAACGTCATTTTCAAGTGTGACACAGGATCAAAATGAAATGAAGAAATTTATCTTTTCTCTGGGCATTTATGACTCTCAAGTTTTAGTTTAATAGGAATGAGGCTCTTCTCTCCGTACAGAAGAATTTCTCAAAACTCGTTGCATTTCATGTGCACCTTCGCAAGATACGGTCTCAAGTCCAGCACAGCGCTCGATGGAGATACAGGTCGTCGACCAGAAGATGTGCTGGCCACCTCTGATGGTAATAGCGTGGCCAGGGCTCTTGTCGATGCCTGTGCAAATTCCACAGGGTGCACTTGTTTGACATGCCGCACCATGGTATGTATGGAAAAGGAATATTTTTTAGTCGGATTTCCTCTTGAGAGAACCGATTTGCATATCGTGCAGGTTACTTTTGGCGCATTCACTTTCTTTTGTTCTTCAGGATAAGTGAAAAATTGCCAAATAAAAGATTCCTTTTTTCTTTTTAGAGGTAGTCGCTCATTTCCTTCAGATTCGGAAGATGAATGCGGAACGGCAGCCATTTCAGCAAAGTCTTCCGAAAGATGTTGGACGTTGTTCTCTCTTGAGAGTAGAAAAGATAGTGAGGAAAGTGGGTGGAGTGCTCCGTGTAATTTCCAGAATAGAAACTACTAAGAACCAATTGGAAATGTTGTTTTCAAGTCACATGACTTCACATGCGCGTCTTAGGACGTGTACGCGGTGACAGTATCTAGTCATGTACGTCATTTGGAAGTAGCGGTCTAATTCAGCGAAGTTTCAAAACGTGAAAAGGAGTAAATCCAAACACATCCGGATTTTATATATCTTCTGAGCTCGATTCAAGCATACAATTGTTAAACTATAAAACCTTTTTTATTTTTTTTAAAAATACCAAGGTGTGTACATTCGGTCACGCACGAAAGTTTAAAAAGACATTCGGCTCCATTTAATGAAAATTTTCAAAATAATAAAAAAGAAGCCTAGGTTTAGTCTCTTTGACGTACTATAAGTTCTTTGATGGGTCTATGAAGAAATTCAATAAGTTCAAATTGCAAAGTTTTCACGAAATATATAGGCGGGTGCGCGCGCACTCGGTCGCGCACGAAAAAAAGCCAAAAAAGCAGAGATAAACCCCCGTTATAATATGCTCCTGGAGCTCTTTTTGGTACAATGAATTAGTTCTGAAAATAACGTATTTTTTTTTTTTTTTAAAACAACTGTTATGTTGTTTTTGATTTTTTTAAACTTGCAACAACATTTTCATGTGTAACACAGGATCAAAATGAAATGAAGAAATGTATCTTTTCTCTGGGCATTTATGACTCTCAATTTTTAGTTAATAAAAATGAGGCTCTGCTCTCCGTACAGAAGAATTTCTCCACACTGATTGCATTTCATGTGCACCTTCGCAAGATATGGTCTAAAGTCCATCTTAGCACTCGATGGAGATACATGTCATCGACCAGAAGATGTGCTGGCCACTTCTGATGGTAATAGCGTGGCCAGGGCTCTTGTCGATGCCTTTGCATAATGCTCAGGGTGCATTTTTTTGACATGCCGCACCATGGTATGTATGGAAAAGGAATATTTTTTTGTTGGATTTCCTCTTGAGAGAACCGATTTGCATATCATGCAGGTTACTTTTGGCGCATTCACTTTCTTTTGTTCTTCAGGATAAGTGAAAAATTGCCAAATAAAAGATTCCTTTTTTCTTTTTAAAGGTAGTCGCTCATTTCCTTCAGATTCGGAAGATGAATGCGGAACGGCAGCCATTTCAGCAAAGTCTTCTGAAAGATGTTGGACGTTGTTCTCTCTTGAGAGTAGAAAAGATAGTGAGGGAAGTGGGTGGAGTGCTGTGTGTAAATTCAAGAATAGAAACTACTAAGAACCAATTGGAAGTGCTGTTTTCAAGTCACATGACTTCACATGCGCGTCTCAGGACGTGTACGTGGTGACAGTATCTAGTCACGTACGTCATTTGGAAGTAGCGGTCTAATTCAACGAAGTTTCAAAACGTGAAAAGGAGTAAATCCAAACACATCCGGATTTTATTTATCTTCTGAGCTCGATTCAAGCATACAATTGTTAAACTATAAAACCTTTTATATTTTTAAAAAAAATATCAAGGTGTGTACATTCGGTCACGCACGAAAGTTTAAAAACACATTCGGCTCCATTTAATAAAAATTTTCATAATAATAAAAAAGAAGCCTAGGTTTAGTTTCTTTGACGTACTATAAGTTCTTTGATGGGTCTATGAAGAAATTCAATAAGTTCAAATTGCAAAGTTTTCACGAAATATATAGGTGGGTGCGCGCACTTGGTCGAGCACGGAAGAAAGCCAAAAAAGCGAAGATAAACCCCCTTTATAATATGCTCCTGGAGCTCTTTTTGGTACAATGAGTTAGTTCTGAAAATAACTTTTTTTTTTTTTTTTTAAAACAAGTGTTATGTTGTTTTTGATTTTTTAAACTTGCAACGTCATTTTCAAGTGTGACACAGGATCAAAATGAAATGAAGAAATTTATCTTTTCTCTGGGCATTTATGACTCTCAAGTTTTAGTTTAATAGGAATGAGGCTCTTCTCTCCGTACAGAAGAATTTCTCAAAACTCGTTGCATTTCATGTGCACCTTCGCAAGATACGGTCTCAAGTCCAGCACAGCGCTCGATGGAGATACAGGTCGTCGACCAGAAGATGTGCTGGCCACCTCTGATGGTAATAGCGTGGCCAGGGCTCTTGTCGATGCCTGTGCAAATTCCACAGGGTGCACTTGTTTGACATGCCGCACCATGGTATGTATGGAAAAGGAATATTTTTTAGTCGGATTTCCTCTTGAGAGAACCGATTTGCATATCGTGCAGGTTACTTTTGGCGCATTCACTTTCTTTTGTTCTTCAGGATAAGTGAAAAATTGCCAAATAAAAGATTCCTTTTTTCTTTTTAGAGGTAGTCGCTCATTTCCTTCAGATTCGGAAGATGAATGCGGAACGGCAGCCATTTCAGCAAAGTCTTCCGAAAGATGTTGGACGTTGTTCTCTCTTGAGAGTAGAAAAGATAGTGAGGAAAGTGGGTGGAGTGCTCCGTGTAATTTCCAGAATAGAAACTACTAAGAACCAATTGGAAATGTTGTTTTCAAGTCACATGACTTCACATGCGCGTCTTAGGACGTGTACGCGGTGACAGTATCTAGTCATGTACGTCATTTGGAAGTAGCGGTCTAATTCAGCGAAGTTTCAAAACGTGAAAAGGAGTAAATCCAAACACATCCGGATTTTATATATCTTCTGAGCTCGATTCAAGCATACAATTGTTAAACTATAAAACCTTTTTTATTTTTTTTAAAAATACCAAGGTGTGTACATTCGGTCACGCACGAAAGTTTAAAAAGACATTCGGCTCCATTTTATGAAAATTTTCATAATAATAAAAAAGAAGCCTAGGTTTAGTCTCTTTGACGTACTATAAGTTATTTGATGGGTCTGTGAAGAAATTCAATAACTTCAAATTGAAAAGTTTTCACGAAATATATAGGCAGGTGCGCGCACTCGGTCGCGCACTCGAGCCTGGAAAGGCGATATCCATTTTATTGACAACTGTTGCTGAGACTGCGCGCACCGGGTCGCGCATGAAAGTTTAGAAAGGCTATTTTTATTTACAGACAAATTGTAATGCGTTCAAAATAAGGCAAGGTACAGACTTTCTAATTCTGTACCGCTTTACAAGGAGTCTCTATGCAACTTGAACAGTCAAGAAAACGGCTTGTTTCCGAAAACAATATTGCCAGAACTTTATTGACAAAAGTATAGGTTGAATTCACGAGATACTTCTAAATTAGCATTTTAAAAACCTATGAAATTCACTGAAAAAAACATAGGTTTTACACACGTTATAGTTAGGAAGTAGCTTTTAAAAAACCTATGAAATTCACTGAAAAAACCATAGGTTTTACACACGTTATAGTTAGGAAGTAGCATTTACAAAACCAATGAAATTCACTAAAAAAACCTTAGGTTTTACACACGTTATAGTTAGGAAGTAGCATTTACAAAACCTATGAAATTCACTGAAAAAACCATAGGTTTGACACATGTTATAATTAGCTGGACATTTCACTCATATAAAACCAATGAAATTCCCCCGTTATAGTTACTTCAGCTAACTATAACTCCCGCGCCCGCAATGCACTGCTGATGATGTCACATATTACATCACTCATCACATGGTCAGTGACATCACTCTTGACATCACTGATAACATCTAATATGTCACATATGTTGTCTCCAACATATAGGAATAGTATGTCACTGATTGAGGCATGTATGCAATATGTAAAAACTCTTAATGTACCATATTAACACTTAGACACTAAGACACTCTTGGTAATAATAAAGAAACAATAACCTATATAGATATAATGTTTCAAAGATATAGCTACTCAACAACACATTCAGCCACTGAAATAGAAACTGATAGACGGACACAGATATGTGTATATTTAAATATTACTCAGTAACCCATGTACTCATTAAGATATATTTAATCAGTCAGTTATAGAATCTATTTTTCACCCAAAAAACAACTGGTTATACATTTATATACTACATTTTTGTTCAACCAACTTTCAGATCTACATATATAAAATATATGTAATTTTTAACACTAACCCATTTAATAGATGATGTCATGAGTGATGTGATGTGTGACATCATCAGCAGTGCATTGCGGGTGCGCAAGTTATAGTTAGCTGAAGTAACTATAACGGGGGAATTTCATTGGTTTTATATGAGTGAAATGTCCAGCTAACTATAACATGTGTCAAACCTATGGTTTTTTCAGTGAATATATATTACCTACTGGCGATAGCCAGTAGGTATATATAGTTAGGACCTAGTTTCCATAGGAAATCACCAACATTCTATTGAGAATAACTTTGGCGCCAGTTAATGAATCTACGTGAATTTCTCAAAGAAGATGGCCCGTTACGCTCCGCTCCTTCCCTGAAAGTTTGAGGGGGGCTCGTCAAGTGGGGGCTGAGATAAAAGGGGGGTCCCAAAACGTGTTTTCCCCATGCAAATTTCCATAGGACCTTTAGACACGGCTACAGCTTGAACCACTGAAGGGAATTACACCAAATTTGTCAAAATGGTAGTGTCTGGTAGGCAGATCACGCTTTTGGTAAAATAGTGTAAATCCCTCCAGTAGTTCCTGAGAAAATTAGAAGAGAAATCAATTATATATCTATAAGCGCGTACCCGTGCGCGCACCCCCGCAAATTTTTTTTGGGGGGGGGGCTTGGGGGGCTTCTCTCTTTTATTTTAATGTGTTTTATTTTCATTTCGAGGGTGCCCACCCCTTGTTTTACTCCCGAGATCACCGCCGCGGCCCGAGCTGCCTCAAGATGGCCGCCGCCTGGTTGTGGGCGGGGCCGGGAGGACGTGGTTTCCGCTTCCCCCTGCCTGGGGGAAGCCTTTGATGTGCCCGCCGGTCTCCCGTGCCAAGGGGGAGACCGGATAATGATGCCGGCTGGTGCCGGGCTGGTGCGGGGCTCCCGTGTGCTGAGGAGCCCCGGGAAAAGAGGAGATGTCGTTACGGCTAGTGTAAAACAAGTAGGTGTGATTTGTGATGGGATTTTAACCCCCCCCCCAATTCGCAAGAAGAAAACTAAAAGGGTCTAAATGCTGCCTGGAAAACATTGGATGTTGAAATTGTGGCGGGCGGGGAAGTGTGCTTCACTACTGGTGTCCCTGTGCTGCTCTGTGAACCCCTGGTGGCTCTCCCCACTACAGGCGCCCTCGCCATCACAGCACCGAAGATCCACGTCCAGGTCGTGCCCTAGCGCCCCGACACCCCAGGCCATGAGCAGTCTGCCACTTTAAACAGCAGATGGGCTCCCTCCCGCTGGGCGCTAGGCTGCAGGCGAACGAGAACCATGATGCGCAGGCCGCCCGGACCATGCCAGGCAGTCGTGCAATGTATTGGCGCTACAGGTGAAAGAAAACAGGAGATGTGTGCTCTCAAATCAAATGTTGTTTAAAGACCATTGGTCTAAATAAATATTTCTTTGTCTGACTGGCTCTCATATCACATATTCTTGGCAAACAAGCAAGATAGCTCAGCAGGTTAAGCATTCGCGACTAGGGCAGGTGCTACATTTTGAGTCACAGGCTAGTTTGGGAGAACAACTAGTTCAGCCTTTCATTCTTCAAATGTTTAGAAGTCGATCCACCACCAAAAAATAGAGGAGCACTCAAATGTGCACCCTCTCGACTCCGACTTCACACCGGTTTTACAATTGCTGCTTGTGCTGTGACTGCATCAACTCCTGACTCCCAACACGAAGACGCTGTTATGACTAGGTCACTCATTTCATCCACACGAGAAGGGAGACAGCATGGGGGCACAGGACAGGCTGTGCCTCTGAATACAAAGCAGCTGAGGGATAGCCCAGTGGGTGCAGTTCCTGCTGAAAAGCTTTGCTGTGTGATGCGCAGATATTGGGCTCGAACAGCTGACTCTGGTGACAACTGAAGTGCCGGTGTGCCACAACAATGACGCTGGAAAGATAGCGCCACTTCAGCGGGTGATGCGAGCTATGCAACTGCCTTTTGTCATTTTTACGGTAGACATGGTATTTTCATATATTCTTTAATTGCATTTATTTTGTATAGTCCTCAGACTTCAGAGCCTCTAGCTCTTAGGGTAATGGCTGCTAGTATTATAATACTTGTCTGTTCCATAGGCTGCAGGCGATGTGATTCGCAGTGTCACACTTGATGTAACCCTACAAAATAATAAAACAAGCTATTTAAAAATAACATACAATTCTGATACACATTCCTCTGCCTGGACAAACTCAGAAGGATCTCACGCATTGGATGAGTGCTGTGCACTGCATTGAATTTTTTGGAGGGATAATGGACATATTTCACCTTGGTTACATCTTCAAATGGGTGTTAGTATTTTTTGACGCAAAGCCCTGTCTGGCTAGCTTACTAAGTTGAGCTTTCATTAAAACTTTTCCAATGCAAAACTCGTTTTTGCGCTGGATAGTAAATACCACATGCCACTTTGACCCAGCACAAAGCCTTAGGAAATATGGGCCAGTTTCAACATTAATATTATATCCTATACCATATAAAAACATAGATGACATAGTTGTGAGACTACATTCACTCTTGTGGAGGTTTCTTGGTGATAATAACAGATAAGATGTTTATTATTACCCAACTCAATGGCATAGGAAACCCCTTTGGGGACAGAGGCGACTTTCAGCATAACACTTATTCCAATCCCTGCATTCTGGCAGGTTTTACCACCTCACAACAATCTAGTACTGTTTAGAATAAATGCAGGAATTGTCTCTATTGTGACTTTGCTTGCTTAATACAACCTCTGTCCTGCCAGTGCTTTGCAATCTCCCTTTCCTCACACGCCCACTGATAATTGCTGGCGCCTTCTATCACACAGTTTGATGCGACTGATAAACCAAGGTATTATGTATTTGAGCTCAGGCGTGATATGTATATATATATGGCGGAGGTGCGCGCGAAATAAAACAGCTTTAGCACTAGCTTTGGGTCTGCATCCTTTCTTGCTGGAAAAGCGGATTTGGGAACAGAGTTCAGAAAATATATATATATTCACTGAAAAAACCATAGGTTTTAGGCCTTATATAGTTAGGAATTAGCATTTAAAAAACCTTTGAAATTCACTGAAAAAACCATAGGTTTTAGGTCTTATATAGTTAGGAATTAGCATTTAAAATACCTTTGAAATTCACTGAAAAAACCATAGGTTTTAGGCCTTATATAGTTAGGAATTAGCATTTAAAAAACCTTGAAAATTCACTGAAAAAACCATAGGTTTCAGACCTTATATAGTTAGGAATTAACATATAAAAAACCATTGAAATTCCTCCTATATAGTTAGCTGGACATTTCATTGATATAAAACCAATGAAATTCCACATATAGTTAGTTGCACTAACTATATATTTTGCGCATTCGCAATACAATGCTGATGATGTCACATATTACATCATTCATGACATGGTCAGTGACATCACTGATGACATCACTGATGACATCTCAAATGACATCACTGATGATATCTCATTTAACATCAATGATCACACCACTGATGATATACTTCATGTGATAATACAATGCACCTCCTTACACTCTAATATAACCTCTGTTACACCTAGTGTAAAATACAGAGTATCATTTTTGAAACTATTGACACACGAATATCATTTACTACATACGCACTCACTGATTCCTACGTCTACACACACATTCATTCATTCACCCATACAATCACTCGTACATACAGTCACTCATCATTACAACACTATCATATGCACTCATACACCTATGCAGACACTCACACACTGCCACTCATCCATGGAGTTACTCACACACCTAGTCAGTCCTGTAAAGAATAAATCACACTTTGATTTCTTCATCTATACAGTTAAACACAGAACAGCTTACATTTTCACAGAAATACTAACACATACTTACTCACTTATACAATCAAATCCTTCATCCATACTCTTATACATCCACTCATTCTTCAATATGTAAAACATATTTAAACTTTACAAAAACACACAGACACTGGATGATGTCATCCGTGATGTCATCAGTGATGTCATTTGAGATGTCATCAGTGATGTCACTGACCATGTCATGAATGATGTAATATGTGACATCACCAGCATTGGATTGTGGATGCGCGAAATATATAGTTAGTGCAACTAACTATATATGTGGAATTTCATTGGTTTTATATCAATGAAATGCCCAGCTAACTATATAGGAGGAATTTCAATGGTTTTTTATATGTTAATTCCTAACTATATAAGGCCTGAAACCTATGGGTTTTTCAATGAATATATATATATATATATATATATATATATTCAATGAAAAAACCATTGGTTTTAGGCCATATATAGTTAGGGATTTGCATTTAGAAAACCTTATTTTACTCGCATAAAACCATTGAAATTCCATATATAGTTATAAGCGCTAACTATATATCGCGCACCCGCAATCCACTGCTGATGATGTCACATATTACATCATTCATGACATGGTTAGTGACATCACTGATGACATCACTGATGACATCTCAAATGACATCACTGATTACAACATCCAGTGACTGTATGTTTCTGTAAAGTTAAAATATGTTTTACATATTGAAGAATGAGTAGATATATAAGTGTCTGGATGAAGGATTTAGTAGGTGCATGACTGACTGTATGAGTGAGTGATTAAATGTGTCTCACTGAGGGCATGAGTTAGTGACTAAACTGTCTTAATTTGTACATCATTATATCTGTTGTTCTACAAACTGCTGCATATGTTGATCAGTAGCTATATGAGTAACTGTATGGGTTATTGATTGGTTGTCCAAGTATTTGTATGGGAAACTGAGTGTGTGTGTATGGGTGGCTGGGAGGTGTGTGACTCTGTACATAGATGTGTGAGTAGTTGATTCACTATATGTATAGATTCAAAACTGCATGCGGAAACAGCTGTATGGGCGGTTGACTGTGCATGAGTGTATTAGTGAGTGAATGGATATCTCAGTGCTACATGTCAAATTAAGTACATATGTAAAACACAGTACATGTGAGAGTTGACATCTATAAATAACTGTGCATAAGAGCTAGTGAATGTGTGAGTGGCTGTATGGATCATTGTGAACATGTATCAGAGATTGTATAAGAGAGTAAAGTAAATATGTGTTAGTATATGTTTGAATAAGTAAGGTGTGTATAACTGTATAGTTGAGAAAATGGAGGTGTGATTGATTTTTGGCATAACTGACTAGGTGTGTGAGTAACTCCATGGATGAGTGACTGTCTGTTTACACTGATTGTATCTAAGGTTATATTAGAGTCTGAAGAGGTTCATGGTATTATCACATGAATGATATCATCAGTGATGTGATCAGTCATGTCAAATGAGATGTTATCAGTGATGTCATCAGTGATGTCATTTGAGATGTCATCAGTGATGTCATCAGTGATGTCACTAACCATGTCATGAATGATGTAATATGTGACATCATCAGCAGTGGATTGCGGGTGCGCGATATATAGTTAGCGCTTATAACTATATATGGAATTTCAATGGTTTTATGCGAGTAAAATAAGGTTTTCTAAATGCAAATCCCTAACTATATATGGCCTAAAACCAATGGTTTTTTCATTGAATTTTCAAGGTTTTGTAAATGCAAATTCCTAACTATATATGGAGTATAACCTATGGTTTTTTCTGTGAATTTCAATGGTTTTTTAATAGCAAACATCAAAAGCTGTCAAATGTCAAGTACGTGATAGGTAAAAACGTTTTCGTGTTTATGCACGCTGATGTGCTTTGAACGCTGCCCCCCCTCCCCACTCCCCTCTTTTCTCTTAGTAGTACTCTCTCTTTGCAGATAGTGAACGGTAGTTAACGCAGACCTTTACCCCTGTTGTAATCCGTCGTACCTGCTTGTCTCTCCATTTGATTGATTATTATCCAAGCATTTACTGTTTTACAATTGGTTCTCTTTGGATCATTCTCTATTTACAAACAAGCACAAAGTCGCAATACTCTGTTTAGTCTTTGCAGATAGTGAAAAATTGTGTAAAAAAATAAAAGTAATCGAGCAAAATCAGTAGGCCACTAATTGGATCTCTTTTTAACCTCGGTAAAATACAAACATTAGGAACAACCCTTCATGAGAAATACGAAAATAGTGAAATGAATTGAGCTCCACACCATGAGGGCTGCAAAACAGCTCGACTCCGCCACCCACACCGCCCAAAATAACGGCAAACCCTATGCAAATATTATAAATATACACAACACACCACCAAAGAAACAGAATAAAACATTTTATTAAATAACTATTTACATAACTATTTTATACTTTTTATTGCCCGATCCGGCTAGCTCAATCGATCGAGCATGAAACTCATGCACTGATAACAAGCGTTGAGAGTTTGTAGAATGATGGCTTCAGATTTTCCACATACGGTGTAGTGGCGCGAACTGGCAGGGGGCGTTTGGATTCTACCCCTTCTCCAAATAAGATTTTCATACGTGAATGTTCGTTCATGCTTTTTGTCCCTGAGTTGCTTCCATGTCACTGCCTTACATAAATGGCATAAGTCTTGGTTATTGAGTGCCATACTTCAGAATTCTAAGCAGTTCTTGTAACACTGTTTAAACCTTATTTGCACCTGCTGCAGCTTCACTATTCAAAGTAAGTGGGGTCCATTTGTGGACCTGACTGCATTGGAAAACAATGTGATACGGTGCCTCCCTAAACCGCTTGACGGAGGCCCCCGAGGGGCGGTGAGATGGCGCGGACTGAGAGGGGGCGCTTGGCTCCTGCCCCCTCCCCAAGTCGTGTTGCCCTGGTGAGGCCTGAGATCGCCCCCGGCATAGGCGGCCGGCTCCCGGGGTCCGGCGGAATTTTTTCCCTTTTGAAGAATCTTTCATTCTGGACCTTGTCCCACAATCCGTTTCACCTGAAGACACGCTGTCGTAGGGCGCCCCTTTACCGTTTTAGTTGCCATTCCGCCCGCTTTTGGTACTCTGTGCCTCTTCCGCCATTCAGCTGTTTACCGCTCGCTCTTGCGACTACAACGTCTCGCTCACCATGTAGTTGAGTTGCTCCCGCTCTTAAGATTTGACCGAACTTTTTGGACTGCTGAAAGCGGTGGAATTCCGACCGCTGGTTGGTGGAGACATTTTGACTATATTCTGCACCTGCATTGTCGCGTAATGCGTCATATGACGCGACGCGTTAGCGCACCCGGAAGTGCTCCGGTGCGCAAGGCGCAGCTTCCCGGAAACGATCCAGAGCGCGCCGCGCAGCGCGTAACGTAAGCATAACAGGTCATGTGACTTGTTAATAAAACTTTTCATTGGTTCATTTTACTTTTCTTTTCCTAATTATGTAAGACTAGGTCATGTGACCTAAAAATAACACTTTTCATTGGATTAAAATTTTTTTTTTCCCCAAACGATGAAAGCCCCACCTTGTTTCTGGATGTTTCAGACTGAAGCTGGCGTCACCATGAGAGCACCACCATCTCGTAGCTCCGTCGTGGCCATTCCGCAAGCAATCATGGCAGCCGCTCCCCACCGGAAGCCTGCGGGAGTCGAGGGCCCCCAAGACTTTTGTACAATCTTCAAGGCTGAGGGGACGCTTTCGAGAATGGAACCCAAGCCCTGGCAGACAAGCGTCCGAGTTCCAAGGTGTCCCAGGGCCATTTTACTGGACCAGGCCCAAATCCGAAGAGCCGGCCGCCATTTTAAGAGTCCTGTGGCAGCCGCCTACCGCTGCACCTCAAGAGTGGGAACAACTCAACTACATGGTGAGCGAGGCGCTGTAGCCGTAAGAGCGGGCGGTAAACAGCTGAATGGCGGATGAGGCACAGTGTAGCAAAAGCGGGCGGAATGGCGACTGAAACGATAAAGGGGCGCCCCACTACAGCAGACAAGCCTCCGCCATGTGCTTCAAAACTGCATATGTATCTCGTGATATCCAGGTTGGGCAACCAGTACAGAACAAGCAGTTACGAGTCCCATTTACACCGGCGCCATTTTGGGCGCGGCCGGGCAGGTCCAGGATCTACTGAAACATAAAAAATGAGGCTGACGTCTCTGAAGCAGTTCACGAACAGCAGGACATAGCAAATAAACATGAACTCTCTAAAGCTGTTAACTCACTGCAGAACAAAACAAGTGAACCTGAAACCTCTGGAATAATTGTCGCTCAAAAGAACAACACACAAAACTCTGTAGAGCCTGAAGAAAAAAAAACAGAAGGGCACTGTAGTTTCAGACACACTTAACACTAATGACGAAACAAAGATATCGTCTGTTTATAAAGCAGTTATCATCTTGACAGAATTGACAAAGAAGTGTACAGACACCAATGCATCAGCATTCTCGGAGATAACATCTTAAGGAACAAAGAAAGACCTGTTCACTCTTGACACCCCAGGTGCTGTGTATATTGCACTATAGTGCTGCATCGAGAAAACGGGCAACCCTATTGATGTGGATTTTTCATTATTGATTATTGTAAAGAAATGGCGACTCCCCCCTTTAGCAGATTAGCTAAATGTTTGCGTAATTTAGGCATAAAAGTTATATTATTGTTGTTGTTGTTGTTATCGTTATAGTTCTGGTTAATTTCAAAAAATGGTTAAATATATTTACAGTTTTTGTTGCGTTCGTTATATTTAAATATTAATAAAGTTTTAAAATGTAACTGTCTTGGAGTACTATATTTTTTTTAAAAATCGGGTGAATGGGGCCTTGAATCGGGTTATTGTCATGTGTGGGCTTTGCAAGTGTACTACTACAAGATCGGACATTTCAAACTCAAATGCACGTTCTTTTTCTTACCTTTCCGAAGCATGGAGCGCAATAGCAGGCAGAGAAAAGGTGATGCACGTGTTGAACACTGCCTGGCCTGCAAATTGCTGCCAGTGCCCCCCCGCCCGCTCCTGAAAGAGGACACACACACACCGCCGCCCCGAGTACTTCACAAATCTTTAAAAGACCATGCGCTTGTTCAATGGGAAGTGGATAACATGGCTAAGAGCATTTGCTGACTAATGTATGAATATCGCTGACTTTTCAGCGATATTCATGCATTGCGGCCGTTTTTTATCGCATTTGCGATAAACCTTGTGCGATAAAATTCGCCGAAGTGCGGCGATAATTATTGTCTCTAAACAAGTTAGAGACAAAAATTACCGCTAGTTGTTGGAAATATGCCCCCGGGTTTTTCCTTGCAGGAATCGGGAAGCGAAAGACTAGCACTGAAATCAGTAGTCTCACACCTGAATCGGGAGGGTTGGCATGTCTGGATACTCTACAGCTGGAGCCATAAACTACATCCGCAGGGCTAGGTGATAGCCTAGGTCCGGCCTGGACAATCGGACACAGAGGAAGAGAAGTGTCAGAGGGTGCGGTAGTGAATAGGGTGAAAGGGAGGTGTCGAACGGGCACAGGGTGTGATTCTCAGAGAAGAGCAGCGCAGATGGGGGAAGTATATGGCCCATGCATGAGAGAGAGAGCGGGGGTGACCATTGCATGGGGGAGATGCGTGCGAGGGTGGGGAGCCATGCTGAGAATCGACGGCGTGCAGAGAGTGGCCCTGGTCAAGGCATCTAAAATGGCTGCCGTGCACGACAAAATTGTGGCATTGGACAAAAACGCAAGATGGCGCAGACAATGTTTATCAATAAGGATTCATTTATAACAAAATATTTACTCGCAGTGACAAAATGGTGTTCAACACTTCCTGATTTCCATCGAATCGAACGTTAACAAACGTCACGCAGCAAAAAAAAAAAAAAAAAAGCTCACGCACAGAGCGGTTTTTAGCCATGTTATCCAATGGAAGGTGGATAACATGGCTAAGAGCATTTGCTGGATAATGCATGAATATCGCTGACTTTTCAGCGATATTCATGCATTGTGGCCGATGTGCGGCGATAATTTTTGTCTCTAAACAATTAAAACGAAGCACAAAATGGCGAATTCCCGTTTCGCTACCAGTTTGCGGCCCAGTTCGCGGCCCGTGAAGCGCTTCTACCGTGAAAAATCAATTTTTTTTTATTTTCCCCACGGGACCCTTTTATAACCCCAACAACATTCCTAGGGGGTCAAGAGGGGTATACCTTGCCCCCTTTCAATAAATTCCCCCTTCGTTTTTCACCTCTTCTTCTCTCTCGATCCTACCGAGAGATAAGATGGCGGCCGCTCCGGACTATTTAGAATGTTGACAGACACCGGAGAGCCAATCAGCTTTCTGTTATCCAATGGAAGGTGGATAACATGGCTAAGAGCATTTGCTGGATAATGCATGAATATCGCTGACTTTTCAACGATATTCATGCATTGTGGCCGATGTGCGGCGATAATTTTTGTCTCTAAACAATTAAAACGAAGCACAAAATGGCGAATTCCCGTTTCGCTACCAGTTTGCGGCCCAGTTCGCGGCCCGGGAAACGCTTCTACCGTGAAAAATATATATTTTTTTATTTTCCCCACGGGACCCTTTAATAACCCCAACAACAATCCTAGGGGGTCAAGAGGGGTATACCTTGCCCCCTTTCAATAAATTCCCCCTTCGTTTTTCACCTCTTCTTCTCTCTCGATCCTACCGAGAGATAAGATGGCGGCCGCTCCGGACTATTTAGAATGTTGACAGACACCGGAGAGCCAATCAGCTTTCTGTTATCCAATGGAAGGTGGATAACATGGCTAAGAGCATTTGCTGGATAATGCATGAATATCGCTGACTTTTCAACGATATTCATGCATTGTGGCCGATGTGCGGCGATAATTTTTGTCTCTAAACAATTAAAACGAAGCACAAAATGGCGAATTCCCGTTTCGCTACCAGTTTGCGGCCCAGTTCGCGGCCCGGGAAACGCTTCTACCGTGAAAAATAATTTTTTTTTTATTTTCCCCACGGGACCCTTTAATAACCCTAACAACAATCCTAGGGGGTCAAGAGGGGTATACCTTGCACCCTTTCAATAAATTCCCCCTTCGTTTTTCACCTCTTCTCTCTCGATCCTACCGAGAGATAAGATGGCGGCCGCTCCGGACTGTTTAGAATGTTGACAGACACCGGAGAGCCAATCAGCTTTCTGCACGCAAAGTTCCGTTTCGCGAAAAGTAAGCGGAACGGATCGCTGCCCGGAGCGCTGTTACAGATATATATCTTGTTTTGAACGTTAATTTCTCAAAAACTACTGGAGCACATATATTGAGACCTAGCAAAGGCACATCGGGCTAACAGTCCCTACAATTTTGCCAAGTTTCGTGCAAATCCATTCAGCCGTTCGAGCTAAAAGTGAATCCAACCGCCCTATGGAAAAATGAATGGGAAAAACGCGTTTTGGGACCCCCCTTTTTTCTCAGGCCCCCCTTGACGAAAACCCCCCAAATTTTTAGGGGCTGCTCAGAAACAAAATGTGCCATTTTCCTGAAAATTTCAGCCGATTCCGTCCACAAACGCCAAAGTTATTAGGCATAGAATTTTCAGAAATCCCATAGGAAAAAAATCCTAACTATATATACCTACTGGCGATAGCCAGTAGGTAATATATATATATATATATATATATATATATTACCTACTGGCGGTCGCCAGTAGGTAGTTATAGTTAGGATTTTTTTCAATGTTAAATCTCAAAATTCTATTTGGAATAACTTTGGCACCGGTTGACGAATCTGCCTGAAAATTTCATGAAAATGGCCTCGTCGAGCTCCGGTCCTTCCCTAAAAGTTTGGGGGGGATACAATAAGCGGGGGCCGAGATAAAAGGGGGGTCCCAAAACGCGTTTTCCCCATGTTAATTTCCATAGGGCGGTCGATTTCACTTTTAGCCCGAACGGCTGAATGGATTTACACCAAACTTGGCAAAATTGTAGGGACTGGTAGCCCGATGTGCCTTTGCTATGTCTCAAGATATGTGCTCCAGTGGATTTTGAGTAATTTAGGTTCAAAAAAATATATATATCTATAGCAGCGCACCGGTGCGCGCACCAGGGAGCGCTCCGGGCGCGTGACGCGAGGTGCGCATGGAAAGCTGATTGGCTCTCGGGTGTCTGTAAACATTCCAAACAGTCCAGAGCGGTCGCCATCTTGTGTCTCGGTAAAATCGAGACATAAGAGGTGGCTAAAACAAAGTGGGAACTGACCATAAGGCGTCAGGGATAGACCCCTTTGACCCCCTAGGTTTGATGTGGGGGCTATAAAAGGGCCCCGCGGGGCATTTAAAATATTTTTTTTTTTCGTCTTGCGCGGGGGAAGCGCCCGGTGCGCGCACCAGGTAGCGCACCGGGGAGCGTAAAATGAGGGAAAAAGATGACAGAGTTTTTAAAAAAATGAAGTTTTTATTTAGAAATTGGAGGTAGTTCTAAAAAGAACTTTTTTTTTTCTTCTTTTTGTTGTTTTATATTTTTTTTGTGTTTTTGGAACTTTTAGAACTTTTTTTGGCTTTTCAAAACAGTTTTATATTTTTTTTTGTATTTTTTAGGGGGAGAAACAAAAAAAGGGAATTGAAACTGGCTCAACTGGAGCAAAAAAACAAAAAACCCAAAAAATTATTTCTTTTTGGGGCACTTGTGATTATCACCTGCAAGGACGATGAGCTTAATACTTTGTTCCCCATAGGAGATAAGCTTGCCACAAGCAGTACAGGTAATTTTAAAATCAGCAAATCTCGGCTGAATGCAAGGCATCACCTCAGATGTTTCTGGTTGCGAGGAAGTGGGTTGGTTTCTTTGGGAGGGGGTCCTTGATGACTGGGGGAGGTTACTGGCCAGTTCCCGGAACTCTGCTCGAGAGTAGTTGTTTGGATGCTTTCTTGTCATGTGCCGAATCATGGTATAGTTACCAAAAGAATATTTCTTGTTTGGGTTGCCCCGTGAAAGTTCATCATTGCAGATGAGGCAAGTCACCTTGGGAGCATTCACCTTTTTTTTCCCCTCTGGAATTGAAAAAAACTGCCAAACAATGTGTGGTTTGGGTTTGTAAGGTGTATTTTCTTCTGGCAGCCATCTTCTTCTCCCCTCCTCCTCTTCCTCTTCCTCCTCCTCCTGTTCTTGACCACCAATATAATTTGGAGCTGGTCCTCTTGGTGGTGGTGGTGTGGTGGTGGGGCAGATGCACCAGCTGATGCTACTACTGAAGCCATTATTTGGAGCAAAAAAGTAGAGAGAGCAACAAACAGGTCTTCCTCAGTCAAAGGACAAAGTCAGAATAAGGAAAAAAGGTGGGGTCTTTCATCATTTAGAAAAAAAAACTGTCCTGAACCAATGAGAAGTGTTATTTTCAGGTCACAAGACCAGGGGCTTCATCATTATGAAACTAAAACTGTTATGAACCAATGAAAAGTGTTATTTTCTGCTCACATGACCCGACGCGCTTACGCTACGCGCACGGGGGCGCGCAGCGTAAGCGCGTCGGAAGTTTACGTTGTGCAATCGTATTCGCTCGAGTACTTCCGGGTGCGCTTACGCCGTGTGTATCACGCGGTCGCGGCTACGCGATACGTCACGATCATGTTTTCGTTTGCGATATTGGCGCTCACGAGACGCTCCCCGGAGCGCGCCCGGGGGCGCTTTTCAGAAATACGCTTTTCGGGGCGCACTCCGGGGCGCGCTCTGGGAGCGCTCCCCCCAAAAATTAAAAAAAAAAATGGGATAATTGTAGAGACAGGTAGCCCTATTCTGAAGTGGTTTGTAAAAAAATTAACTTTATAAAAATATGTATTGTGCTACATTGGGCTTAATATATGTTAGAGCCAAAATGTAGCCCAAATGTAGCCCAAAGTAGCCCAATGTAGCCCAAAGATGGCCACCAGAGATCAAAAATTGTAAATGTAGCCCAAAATTCAACTAGATGTAGCCCAACTGTAGCCCAATGACAGAATGTACCAGAGTGTTAAAAAGAACAACTAGAGTGCTAACAGTCTTATTTATAAAGTGAAACTTATAGTTAGGAATTAGCATTAAAAAAACCTTTGAAATTCACTGAAAAAAACCATAGGTTTCACACCAGTTATAGTTAGGAATTAGCATTTAAAAAACCTATTAAATTCACTGAAAAAACCACAGGTTTCACACCAGTTATAGTTAGCTGGAAATTTTACTGATATAAAACCATTGAAATTCCCACGTTATAGTTAGTCGGACTCACTATAACTTGCGCGTGCAATGCACTGCTGATGACATCACATATTACATCACTCATGACATGGTCAGTGACATCACTCATGACATCACTGATGACACCATCCAGTGAATATGTGTCTTTCTGAAAAATAAATATTAGTGAGTTATGTTTAAATATTTAAATACATATATTAGTGTTTCACTTTGTGTATAAGTGGCTACATGTGTTGATAAGTAGCTACATGCGTATGTATATGGGTTATTTGATATTTTTAGTAGTATCAGTATGAGTGTCTATATGGTTTGGTGGAGGTATTACTTAGCACATAGATGCATGAGTGACTGACTCTTTGTTTGTATGTGTTTTGAAGACAGCATATGTACAGGACTGTATGGGTGGATGAGTGTCTATATGTGTTTGTTAGTGAGTGAATGACTGTCTCACTAGTGTCTTTATCAGTAACTACATATGATTTAATCTAGTATATATGAATATTGATGTATATAAGTGAGTATATGTGAGAGTAAGAGATTGTAAGATTTCCTGTTTAAATAAGTATGTGTTTCTATAAGTGATTGTTTAAGAGAATACATTTGTGTAATTTTCAGTAGAAGTAAGGTGGAAGTGTGTGTATAACTCTATATTCAAATAAATGGTTGTTCAATAGTTTATTTGCACGTGTGAATATGTGTGTGAGTAACTTTTGGATGAATGTCGGTGTGTAACAGGATGTATAGGTGTATCTCTTCATATGATGAGTGAGTATATGTATGAGTGACTATATAGAACTGTTGGTGAATGAGTGGATGTGTATATAGATAGTGGAAGTACAGAATTGCTTGTTGTAACTGATATAGGTATGTCCATTTTTTAAAAATTTCAGTTTCTATTTTTGAATATGTGTCTCAAGGGTTACTTTACACTGAGAGGAGGTCTGTGACTGTGTCACAAGGATGGTCTCATCAGTGATGTCATGAGTGATGTCACTGACCATGTCATGAGTGATGTAATATGTGATGTCATCAGCAGTGCATTGCACGCGCAAGTTATAGTGAGTCCGACTAACTATAACGTGGGAATTTCAATGGTTTTATATCAGTAAAATTTCCAGCTAACTATAACTGGTGTGAAACCTATGGTTTTTTCAGTGAATTTAATAGGTTTTTTAAATGCTAATTCCTAACTATAACTGGTGTGAAACCTATGGTTTTTTTCAGTGAATATATATATATATATATATATATATATTCACAGAAAAAACCATAGGTTATAGACCATATATAGTTAGGAATTTGCATTTACAAAACCTTGAAAATTCACTGAAAAAACCATAGGTTATAGACCATATATAGTTAGGGATTTGCATTTACAAAACCTTATTTTACTCGCATAAAACCATTGAAATTCCATATATAGTTAGTTGCGCTAACTATATATCGCGCACCCGCAATCCACTGCTGATGATGTCACATATTACATCATTCATGACATGGTCAGTGACATCACTGATGACATCACTGATGACAACATCCAGTGACTGTATGTTTCTGTAAAGTTAAAATATGTCTTACATATTGAAGAATGAGTGGATGTATAAGTGTCTGGATGAAGGATTTAGTAGGTGCATGACTGACTGTATGAGTGAGTGCATGGGTTAGTGACTAAACTGTCTTAATTTGTGCATCATTATGTTTGTTGTTCTGTAAACTGCTGCATGTGTTGATCAGTAGCTATATGAATAACTATATGGGTTATTGATTGGTTGTATGGGAGACTGAGTGTGTGTGTGGGTGGCCGGGAGGTGTATGACTCTATGCATAGATGTGTGAGCAGTTGATTCACTAGATGTATAGTTTCAAAAGTGCATGTGGAAACAGCTGTATGGGCGGTTGACTGTGTGCATGAGTGTATTGGTGAGTGAATGGATATCTCAGTGCTACATGTCAAAGTAAGTACATATGTAAAACACAGTACATGTGAGAGTTGACATATATAAATAACTGTGCATAAGAGCCAGTGAATGTGTGAGTGGCTGTATGGATCATTGTGAACTTGTATCAGGGATTGTATAAGAGAGTAAATATGTGTTAGTATATGTTTGAATAAGTAAAGTTTGTATAACTGTATAGTTGAGGAAATGGAGGTGTGATTGATTCTTTGCATGACTGACTAGGTGTGTGAGTAACTGCATGGATGAGTGACAGTCTGTGAGTGTCTGTTTACACTGATTGTATCTAAGGTTATATTAGAGTCTGAAGAGGTTCATCGTATTATCACATGAATGATATCATCAGTGATGTGATCAGTAATGTCAAATGAGATGTCATCAGTGATGTCATCAGTGATGTCATTTGAGATGTCATCAGTGATGTCATTTGAGATGTCATCAGTGATGTCATCAGTGATGTCACTGACCATGTCATGAATGATGTAATATGTGACATCATCAGCAGTGGATTGCGGGTGCGCGATATATAGTTAGCGCAACTAACTATATATGGAATTTCAATGGTTTTATGCGAGTAAAATAAGGTTTTGTAAATGCAAATCCCTAACTATATATGGTCTATAACCTATGGTTTTTTCAGTGAATTTTCAAGGTTTTGTAAATGCAAATTCCTAACTATATATGGTCTATAACCTATGGTTTTTTCTGTGAATTTCATTGGTTTTTTAAAAGCTAACATCTGTAGCTGTAAAATGTATTCTTCTTTAAATCTTAAAATATATTTTAGATGTTTATTAATAATTTTTTTTTTAATATTTTTTTTCTTCGCTTCTAGTTCGCGAACCGGGAAGCTTTCCGTTAGCTCATCTTGATGCCGCGACCTAGTCCGCGAACCGGTCAACGTTACGTTAGCGGAACTGTGACGCGTCGCGGAAGCGCGACGTATCACGTTGTCGCGTAATGCGTCTAATGACGCGCTGCGTTAGCGCTCCCGGAAGTGCTCCGGACCGCGAACCGGAAACGATCCAGGACGCGGCGCGCACCGCGTAACGTAAGCGGAACAGGTCATGTGACTTGTTTATCAAACTTTTCATTGGTTCATTTCACTTTTGGTTTCCAAATGATGTATGACTAGGTCATGTGACCTAAAAATAACACTTTTCATTGGTTCAGAACTTTTGCTTTTCCCAAATCATGTAAACCCCTCCTTCTTTCCTCACTCTGACTTTCATCTTGGTGAGAGAAAGACCATTTTCCTGGAGTTCAGCAATGGCTTCCATACTTGCTGCAGCTGGTGCACCCCCACCACCACCTCCACCTCCTCATAAGAAGAGAGGACCACCAAGTCAATTTACCTCCAACAGAGAGGAGGAAGAGGAGGAAGAAGAAGAAGAGGATAGAGATCAACCAGAATTTATCCCGGAGTTGCCCCGTGTTTCTAAGAGAAAAACAAGTTTCATCTGGCAGTTTTTTCCATCCCTCCAGGGGAGAAGAAGGTGAATGCTAAATATGCCACCTGCCTCATCTGTGATTACAGATTGTCTAGAGGCACAGAGAAAAAATATAGTATGGGCAACTATACTATGCATCGACATATGACCAGGTGGCATCCCTTAAACTACAGCCGGGCTGAGTTAAGGGACCTACAAGACAATCCCCCGACAACTCCTGTGGCCAGATCTACCTCAACAATGTCTTTGACAGTAAGAGAGGCACAGGAAACTGTGCCAAACATTCAGCCAAATTTTAAACATATGAGGTTTACCTGTATATATTGTGGTGCTATGCTGTCGTATGGGAACATGAGCGTCAACTTGATTAATATGGTGTTCGAAAACCATAAGTGCCCTAATGCACCCAAGCAGTAATTTTTTTTTTGCTCCTGTTGAGCCCTTTTCAATGCCTGTTTTTTTGTTGTTTCCCCTCCATAAAAAACACAAAAAAACATAAAACTGTTCTAAAAATACAAAAAAATCAAAAAATGTTCAGAAAAAAAAATAAATAAATAAAACAACAAAAACAAAAAAAAAAGTTATTTTCAGAACTACCTCCCCTTTCAAATAAAATTGCTAGAATGTTTATCACTCTGGCAAGCTCTATTTCTTTTGGTTCACTTCAAGTTCGCTGACCGGTTCGCGAACTGGAAGCGAACCAAAAAAAATATTTTTTTTAAAAAAAGAAGAGTTAGTATAAGGGAAGTAAACAGAGAATAATGTAAAAAGAAAGACAGCTATAGAGAGTAAATGAGAGATAGTTTCAGTGACATCATCAGCAGTGCATTGCGGGTAAAAAGAGTAGAAAACATTTACCTTATAATTCTTGTTACCTTTTTAAAATATTTTTTCATACTTTCAATCTGTAAAACAGAGAACAAACATTTCCAAAAATATTAAAACATGTATTTAAAAATTAGAAAAGACAAGGGAAAAGGTTCAAGAACAAACAGTTTTTCAACAACTTTGACATTTACAGAAGTCTCTGCTTCTCTACGTCCCCTACACAATCCTAAAGATATATATTTTAAAGAAACTGTATCTTGATGTTGATGAACTGAGGCCTATTTTGGAACATGGTGCTTTTTTTGCACTGCTAATGTCTCACAATAGTGATGCAATTGCAGCGCAAAAAAGATGTAAAGCCATCATAAAATTGTGTCTAACATTTTAAATGATTGTTTCAGGATGCAAATAAGATGTGTGCTTTCAAGAGCTTTCTTTGAGGTGAGGCCTATTCATTTTTTTTTAAAAAAAACAGTACCCAGAAGTACAGCACTGTAAGCATTAAAATTGACACTTACAGAAGACTCAGTTTCTCCATATCTACTTCACATTTCTAAATGTATATCATAAGTACAAAAAGCAAAACATTAATTATACATGTTAAATGGTTTATTTTTGCAGTTCTCAGAATGTATCAAATTTCACTTAAATCAGTGACTTGAAGGTATTCATCATGTAACAGCGGGGAAAAAAAAACACAATCAAAATGATTGTGTTTAAAAACCCATTCAACATAAGAAATCTGAATTCAAAACTCCTTAAAATTAACTTACTTTCAATGACGTCGAAGGATGTCCTATGAACAGCGTCCACTGTGTTGTGCTATAAATATTGTCAGCCCGCCACTTTCTGAAAGAAAACCTCCAACGATTCGAAAAATATGCTACATACAAGAAAAGACTTCTCACATTCTACCACATGTTTCCACTTGGCCAAATCATGTTGCAGCTATTCACAAGTCTTGTAATTCTTCCAATCAAATCCCGTCATTTTCTATATTCGCAACTTTCAAAAAGAAAACATTTAAGATAATATTCACAATCCTGGACTACTAATATCTTACCCTTCTTTGTCACTCATGTTCTCCTTTTCCTATGACACTGATACTGCTTACTATGAAGCAGACTTACTTGCATCAGGTTTATATAGTCGGATTTGACAAAATAACATTATAATTAAAAGTTTTGGACCAATAATCTAGACAGCATTGCAGACTTACATTCCCTCAACTTGATGAACCTTTTCCAATTCTTCACAGGAAATCTCGAGATTCTTTCTTTAAAATTTTGGTTTTAAAAACACCAGGTAAGAATTTTTAAGGTCAAACGGCAATTTTTTTTTGAAACTTACAACGGAATCATTGCAGAATGACCAGCCGTTTCGAGACTTTAAATAAGCTGTATAATGTCCTGAAGTTGTTGAAGGACCATCGTGATAGATAATTGCTACAGTTACAAAAGTCCTTCCTGATATTGAAAGCTGAGAAGCCACAAAATTTTTTATTAAAGTTGACAATTTTGATCCATCAGGCCTACATCGTTGCATCATTAAAATGACATACTGTCCATATCTACGTATAAGTAATGTTGACATCATTTCAGATTTACATTGGCTACACTCCATGTTGTGATCCGCTGCATTTACTAGCTTATTAAAGGAGACTGATTTACTGTCTGGCAAAGTTAAATATATAAATCTTTCTGAGTCTACACTAGTAGTACATGATACCCTACAATTCTCGCAGTCATGCTGCCATTGATAAGAAAGCCCAAACAGTTGATCTACATCTACACCCTCATCTTGCAATATATCAAGCATATACATTAAAAACTCCTGACAATCTTGCTGATTATTTTCAGAGAAGTCTGTTTGACCTGAACATTCATCTAACAGATAACGAACTTCAGACACACTTTCTACTTTTGTTCGATCAGTGCTACATTTCTCGAAAACAGAATTCAACAAACAGCATAAAATTTGTTCTGAATTCAACAGAATCTGTTCTTTTAAACTCTCTAGTGAAAAGAGAACATTAACCACTACATTTGCATAGCAGTTGACACCAGAACTGTTTTCAAATTGAAAACCGACAACATCTTCAACAGAATCCACTTTCTTTCTGCTAACAATTTTCGGTTCATTGACTTTTAGTCTTTTTGCAACAACCTCCCTACTATTACTGCTATTTCTACGTTTGCGGCTTACCACACGTTTCTCAAACAAAGGATATTGAGGCAAATGTGGCGCATACTCTCTTCTTAACCTATTGTATTCCTTAACACAATCTAGATCCGCACAAATGTTTGTGACATCACAGTCAATTAAGTACAATCCCGATAAAGTTCTAACTCGTGACAATGCCACATATGCCATACCCTCCTTGAACACAGAACTGCCAATATTCACCAATGCACAGTCTACACTTAAACCTTGCGATTTATGGATTGTCACCGCATATGCCAAGCAAACAGGAAACTGTTTACGGCGAACATATAAGTCTTTAACAAGCAAAAACCTAGCAGAACAACGACCAATTTGCTGTACTTCCTCAATGCCATCAAATTTAATTCTTAAAAATTCTATTCCATCTCTATTTCTGTATTTCTCAAAATCAACAACATTACCCATTGATCCATTTACCAGACCTCTTTCTACATGTAAATTCCTTCTCAAAATGATTCGGCAATTTAAACACACATTCAAAGTCTTTTCAAAACCCGCTGTTTTAGATATAGTCTTCTCTAATGAATCCAATTTTGATTTCAAATTGTCTGACAAAATAATTGTTGATCCCATATGCTCTAATTTGTCGATAGCTTCAAGTTTCACAATCTCTTGCTTTTCTAAATTCAACATTTTGTTGTTGAAGATGGCACATTCTGCAAGAGTTGGCATGAGACATATCCCGGATTTCTTCTCAGTAATTTTCTGAAAAATATTCTCAGGCACAATCTCTTGTTTGGGATATAAATTTGACAGTAATCGTGCATTTAAAGCTTCTTTCCCATGCTCAGTCACTTTTCCAATTCTAATATCTTGTAGAATATTCTTGTAATCTTCATCCTTTGCCTGACGCATATTTTGATGCAGTTCTGCATAATTGAAGTTTAACCATATATTGACGTTGCCAATGCTCCCTAGGCACTTCCTGGTATCTTCATGCGTGAGTATTTTGAACACAGGTTGACCTTTTACTGGTGTCAGCTGCAGAAGATCTCCGAAAACAATGATGTGTTTCCCACCAAATAACACATCATATTCAGTTTTAAGTACTTCTTGCATTCTCAAATGCACAAAGGCAAGCATGACATTGGAAACCATGCTTACTTCGTCAATGATAAGTAGTTTCATTTTCCTCAAGACTCTTGAAACTTCACAGCAAGCATCTCCAGATAACTTGTTGTATTGTAATTTGTTGTCATGCTCCACCGGCAGCATCAGTAGACGATGCAAAGTAATACCTTTAATGTCATGTGCTGCCAGTCCAGTAGGAGCGGTGACAACACAAGACAGCGATGACTCACTCCTTTCCTGCAAATAACAAGAGATTGCTTTAATGAGGAAACTTTTTCCAGTTCCCGCTTCTCCACTCACGTACAGTCGGACAGGCTTCAACGATGTACATGAGCACTTGTTCTTCTCATGACTTAATCCGTGCTCAATTTCCTTGGTAACTTCATCATATATTTTCCTCTGCTCAACGTTGAGTTGTTTTTCCAAGTCTTCTAAGTTAACTGAATCCTCCTGAGCATGTGCCATGGCTCTTTCTACTTCATTCATAGCAGTGGCAGCTTCATTTTCGATAATAGGTCCTCCAAGTGGATCTTGACTCAATGAAACAGAACTCTGACTGTCCTGAGAACTGTCTCTGGCAATCTCGGCTGCAATCGTTGCTTCCTGCTCAATTTCCAAAGTTAGCATTTCTTGATATTTAGAAAAAGCAGGACATTCTATGGACTCCTTGGCTGCATTGAAAGAGTCTTCGTAACAGAGGAAATCTCCAAGCAGTTCCTCTTCTGCACGCCAAGGCTTGAAAAGTTGCAAAAGTGCTAAATAAAAAAACTCCTTTTTTTCTGGAGATTCACCACTCAATTTTCGATGGTTTACTAATTGGCATTTTCTTTGCTTGACCAGGCATCCCTCACTTCCAATTACAGCATACACTCCTTTCTCAATATCTTCTTTGATGTTCCTCTTGAATATACAATTTTGGAGAACCTCATATAGACAAACATTCTCAAGGTGACTGCTTCGATTTGGATAATATGTATCCAACATGTTGGTCTTCAAAATGTCGGTACTGTTTGGTTCCTTTTCTGCCAAATACTCAATTTCCCGGACAGGTTTTAGAACTCGATTTCGCGTTGCAGCAAGACCAAGACTCGCCCAAACGAGACTCCTGGATTTGGCATAGAGACTTGCTGAAGACAATCGATCAGAACATTCGTAAGCTCCGATTTCTCGATGCGACAACATCTTCAGACTGAAACTGTACAACTTCTTGCTGAGGCTCTTTTCATGGGAAATGTCCTCCCACATATCCTTCAGTTCGGTCTTTTCTTTTTTGGTGATGTAAGATGTCACATACCGAGCCACAGCCATACAGTTGTCAGCCACAAACTGTATATCCATGTTAGCATTCCACATGGACAAAATCCCTGGGTTGTAGTCATTGATGTACTTGGACTCTTCGTTCCTTTTCAAATTGTATGTATTCTTGGGTGATTTCCTCGTCACATTATGTCGCAGCAAAGACATCAAACTGTTCACTCTTCCTTTAGAAATCACCGGTCGTGGAAAGTTGAAACGACATTTGGTGTAGAACTTGTCCTTGTTTCTGAATTTACGACGACAGTACTTTCCACAACGATGGCTTTGGAAACGTAGAACTTGTTCTCTTAGACTTTTCTTCTCCGTTGCGTTTGGAACAGCACACGTAGAATACTGTTCGATGAAATTCATCACTAAGTCATCCGGATCTGTTCCAAATTTAGGTGCATCCTTGATCCACAACAACATATGTATATGAGGGGCACCTCTTGCTTGGTACTCCTTTCTCCAGAAGAAATCCAACACCTCTCCAAGAGGTGGATTCTTTTTATTTGTGATGAAAGACATCATAGCTTCAAATCTATGATTGAAGTACCTGCATACATTCACTGGATCCAAAGAACACAGTTCTCCAGGTGTCTTGAATTCAATGTTTTCAATATTTCCATTTGCCTCTCGTAGAAATTCAAGTAAGTCTTCCCAGCCATACTTGGCACAGCTCAGAGTGAGGAACCATGTTGGAGTTCCTAAGTTCCTCAGCATACATTTTAAATCACCATGACGACGGTACCAGTACTCATTAGTACCACGCTGACACGCCATGAGATTAATTAAGTGAGAATCCAAAATACTGTCTTGGACATTGACTTTATGCATAAAGTCACTTGCCGAGATGTTTCGCATCTGTATACCACTTTTTAAGATGTGGTTCACTGCATATGACAGTCCAGACAGATCGCTTTCAAACAGGAGATGAAACAAATAGGGAATGCATTGCCGAAACCTAGGATCTTCTGCATACAATCGTAAAGTCCGGTATTCAGACGCAGGAATTTGATGAGGTCGCTCATCATATCTTCCTCCTTGACCTGTGGGAAATAGCTGTGGGAAACACCGAGCTTCCAAACTTTCCTCCCAAACACTAATGGGACTCCCTTTGGCTTGTTTCATTTGAAACAACTCAATAGCATTCCCCATGACTTCCTTGGAATGCAAAGGATGAACACTATAATGTTCATATATTTCTTCACTTTTAGAGGCCTCTACTTTCTCAATTTGGCCAGCACACAAATCGCTATCCTCTTCATCACTTACTTCCTCTTCTGCAACATATACATTCTTATAGTACTTATTATTTTTCTTCAAATACACTGTTGCCTTTTTGACTTTCCTAACATCCACTAAATCTTGCCATATTTTCTTATTCTTTGTCGGAACCCCATTAACCAAGATAACCAGAGGTTCCTCTTCCACTTTTTCTATTCCAATTGTGTTAATGTTTTTGTTCAAATCTAGAGGCAAATAAACAACTCTTCCCTTTAATCCTCTCTGTAAATCTGCTGGAGGCAACTTCCCTGTCTTTGGCTCCATTCTTACAATAGCCTGAAAGGGATGGATACTTTGAATCAAAATAGATTCATAAGTATTTAAATCCTTCAATTCAGAAGGAATCTCAACCAATTCCAGATTATTATGAACTGCCCTAGCAGGCATCTGGTTTTGGTTTAATTTATTACAACAATAAGTACACACACGTTGATCCGATCCCAAATCAAAATAATTTTCTACCATCAAGTATGTGGCAAAATCCTTCCATTCACTATTATTTTCCCTTTCACTTTTTGCATATAAATCCACTACCTTAGTCTGATTCTTATAATAAGTGTGTCGACAACATACACAAGTGAAATTAGGCCTCTCACTTGATTTCATCTGAAACGTGGCAATTTCCTTCTGAAAATTATCTGTACTGGAAACCTGTACATTATCTTCCACATTACCCTCTACTTCAGGGTCAATTTGAACATTCTCATCTTTACTACCAAAGTAACAAAACTCAATTTCTTCACAAATATTCTTCACATCTATTTCAGAACCATGCAAAAGAGCAGCACATAATTGTTTAAGCATAATTGCTGGACTCTGAGCATAATACAACATTCTCACTAATTTTCTCACTTTATTATGATGCACTGCTAGCATCCTGAAATGATGAAAAACACTCTGGCATACTCTCCTGGAAAGACAAGCCAGTGAATGACCACGCAAACCTGTCATTTGTCTCACTCTGCAAGGATCTAAATCTTGCAACAACTTCATTTTCTGCTTCAAACTTTTCTTATTAAATGTCCGTATAAAATCACAAAGCAAATTGATGGAAACCTGTCGCACACTGCAAATAGAACTACACTTCCAAATGTACACAGGACCCTTAGGACGTCTTCCTAAAACCTCATCACTTAGCGCCTCTTCTGTCTCTGTTGTCACAAGTTGTTCTTTTTCAACTGGACAACCATCCTTCACTTCATAAGCTCGACCACTGATGTCAACTGCATGCACCAAATCATTATCCTGAAAATAAGTCTCCTCATTAAAAAATGCCTCAGAACTTGAACTATGCATCCATTCTCCGGAAAAAACTTCACAAAAGTTAGTACGATTTACTACTCTCTTCCATCTACTTTTTGTTTTGAAATCAGAAATTACCTTGCTTAGTTTCCTAATTCTATTGATTACCAAAATAAACAACTTTCGCTTAATTTCAAAAGCATGATCAATAATTTTCTCTACATTTTTCTTCTTCTTATAAAATGCCGCTTTCTGTTGGCCTTTCTTTTTAATATTTTTCAATAAATTAACTAATATCCTATTACGGAACATTCGATTTCGAATGTCCCTAAACTGTTGTTTCCTTCTACTATCATGCACAGAGTTATCTCTTCCTCTACCAGTAACATTTGTGATGGGTCTCTCCTTTCCATTTAAATTACTTTTCTTTTTGTGAACTGAAACATTTTTTTGAGCAAAACTTTTTTTACTACAAATATTTCTTAAGAATGATTTCGTGCTCTTACCCGGACCTTTCTTGCTGTTTTGACAAGTATTTGGAGAAGAGGACTGCTGCAATAAAACATCATCCTGCTGTCTTTGACGTTTTCTAGCCTTTCTTATTCTACTTTTTGTAGGCATTTTCCAAACTATGAAAGAATCTGCAGTTGAATCTGTGGAAAAATATAATATAAAATGTTATTAACCACTATTACCAAACAGTAAATAAATAACAGTCATCTAAAACTTAATGCCGTACTAATTATTTAACATAGCAAATGTTTTCCACCAGCACTGCATCACAAAAATGACACTCAATGGTACAAAACAGGCATACAACACTCATAAATCACTCCCTAATATTTTAAATCATTAATTCAGGATGACGATAAGATGTAGCCTATCGAAAGATTTGTTTAGGCCCAGATCTTTAGACTGGGGTGAATGTGTGTCATTGATCCACATTCAGTCCATCACCTGTTTTGTTTATTTGAGGTGAGGCCAACACATGGTTGCAGATAACATTTTCACTGAAAAAAACCAAGGTAAAAAAACATGTGAAGGCCTACCAATGAAGTAAATCATTAAATGAAAACCAATACATTTCTGGAAATATGCACTGCTAGTGCTTCATAAGATGTTTTGGGTCATATTTATAAGGCATTTGAGTGTCTAGTATGCTATTTTACGTTCTTCATGGTGCAAATTTATTGTAAATACGCTCCCACCTGCGGTTGGCAAATTTAGATTTTGATTATGGGAGTTAGATAGGCATGTTATTAATTTCCCAAAAATGGTGTATAACCCCAAACAACCTTTGAAGCAAATGCTCTTAGCCATGTTATCCACCTCCCATTGGATAACATGGCTAAGAAGTGCTTGCAAATGTGAAAAAAAACGGCCGCAATGCATGAATATCGCTGAAAAATCAGCGATATTCATGCATTTTCCAGCAAATGCTCTTAGCCATGTTATCCACTTCCTATTAAATAACATGGCTAAGAACTGCTCAGGGCCCCATGAGGAACGCTTTCCATTTAAAAAGGGAAAAATAACATCAAAGACACTAAAATGCCTTCTAAATATGACCCCAAACAACCTATGAAGCTCTAACAGTACATATCCTGAAATTTAATTGATTTCAAAATTCGTTTTTAAACACAGCATATAAATCAATTGTATACCTGCATTCAAGAAGAAATGACTAAAAATGTCCTTGAGACACATGAAAGTGTTTTCTGGAATGCCCTAGCACCATTTTTGAGACACTATTAACATGGCTAGGTAACTCCCATAATCAAAATCTAAATTTGCCAAGCGCAAGTGGGAGCGTATTTACAAGACACTTGCCCCAAGAGGAACGCTTTCCATTTAAAAAGGTAAACATAACATCAAAGACACTAAAATGCCTTCTAAATATGACCCCAAACAACCTATGAAGCTCTAAAAGTACATATCAAGAAATGTAATTGTTTATCACAAATGCGATTAAAAACAGCCGCAATGCATGAATATCGCTGAAAAGTCAACGATATTCATGCATTATCCAGCAAATGCTCTTAGCCATGTTATCCACCTCCCATTGGATAACATGGCTAAGAACTGCTCGCAAATGCGAAAAAAAACGGCCGCAATGCATGAATATCGCAGAAAAGTCAGCGATATTCATGCATTTTCCAGCAAATGCTCTTAGCCATGTTATCCACTTCCTATTAAATAACATGGCTAAGAACTGCTCAGGGCCCCATGAGGAACGCTTTCCATTTAAAAAGGGAAAAATAACATCAAAGACACTAAAATGCCTTCTAAATATGACCCCAAACAACCTATGAAGCTCTAACAGTACATATCCTGAAATTTAATAGATTTCAAAATTCGTTTTTAAACACAGCATATAAATCAATTGTATACCTGCATTCATGAAGAAATGACTAAAAATGTCCTTGAGACACATGAAAGTGTTTTCTGGAATGCCCTAACCCAATTTTTGGGACACTATTAACATGGCTAGGTAACTCCCATAATCAAAATCTAAATTTGCCAAGCGCAAGTGGGAGCGTATTTACAAGACACTTGCCCCAAGAGGAACGCTTTCCATTTAAAAAGGTAAACATAACATCAAAGACACTAAAATGCCTTCTAAATATGACCCCAAACAACCTATGAAGCTCTAAAAGTACATATCAAGAAATGTAATTGTTTATCACAAATGCGATTAAAAACAGCCGCAATGCATGAATATCGCTGAAAAGTCAACGATATTCATGCATTATCCAGCAAATGCTCTTAGCCATGTTATCCACCTCCCATTGGATAACATGGCTAAGAACTGCTCGCAAATGCGAAAAAAAAGGCCGCAATGCATGAATATCGCAGAAAAGTCAGCGATATTCATGCATTTTCCAGCAAATGCTCTTAGCCATGTTATCCACTTCCTATTAAATAACATGGCTAAGAACTGCTCAGGGCCCCATGAGGAACGCTTTCCATTTAAAAAGGGAAAAATAACATCAAAGACACTAAAATGCCTTCTAAATATGACCCCAAACAACCTATGAAGCTCTAACAGTACATATCCTGAAATTTAATTGATTTCAAAATTCGTTTTTAAACACAGCATATAAATCAATTGTATACCTGCATTCATGAAGAAATGACTAAAAATGTCCTTGAGACACATGAAAGTGTTTTCTGGAATGCCCTAGCACCATTTTTGGGACACTATTAACATGGCTAGGTAACTCCCATAATCAAAATCTAAATTTGCCAAGCACAAGTGGGAGCGTATTTACAAGACACTTGCCCCATGAGGAACACTTTACATTTTAAAAGGAAAACATAACATCTTAGACACTCAAATACCTTATAAATATGGCTCAAAACAACCTATGAAGCTCTAGCAGTACATATCCAGAAATGTAATTGATTTCTTAAATCGTTTTTAAAAACAACATATCTGTTTCAGCTTACATAACAGACCATGGAATGGGCTCCATGTACCACAATAACTTGTGTTACTGCATGCCAGAATGTTACACCAAATATGCAATTACAATTTCTCTATGAAACTAATTCTATTAGTATATCACTAGAGACAAAACCACATTTTAAAAACACAGCTTTCTTCATCATTTTCTCCTTAAATCATACTATTCTCTATCTAAATTAAATAAATCTTTTCTCACCTTAGCAAATATTTTTTGAGTTTTGAAAACAGTCTCAGAAATACACCAAATTGTCTTCAGCAGAAGAAAAAGGATGCACTCCAAAGGCTGCAGCTATTGAAAGCACAGAAATACAGATATTCATTTCACATATCTCTCATATTAGCCAATCATACCTCTTCCCTCACTTTTTTCAAATCAAAACCCTTCCCCCCTCTGCCCTCTCTGCCTTGTTTCCATAGCAACCACCTCCTGGAAGACCTCTCATGTTTGCAAATTCACACAACAATGTTTCAATTGAACTCTGAACTCTCAGTGCACCTGCGTATCCAGAGCAATCTTTCATTAAATGTTTCTTCCTTGACCATTCAAATTACATGTTTCAAAGAACACATCCATGCACCCTAACTTTCTGTTTTCAGAAATGGAAATGCACCAATCACTGCTAATGAATCATTAGCATTGTAAATCCACAGTTTTTTTTCTTTAGAAACTCCTACTGTTTCAACTGCCCTTTCATTACCACACTTCATCTGACTGCAGAACAACCTTCTCCCACCATGTTTAAGGTCTGGATTGTTGGACATAGTTACATCCACTGGGCTCAAAGGTATGCTGAGAACAGAAATTTACCTAACCTCAATTTACAAGATGTGGAAATTAAGTGGTTGGGCCAAAGAGGATTAAAATGTCACCAATTGATACCATTGGTGAAAACCTTTATGCATTTGCCAAAACCTGACCTGTTAATAGTGCACTGTGGAGGTAATGATTTGGGCACTTTGACAGGGGTAGGTCTGGAAATGCTTTTAAAGGACACCTTTGAGCAATTAATGGCACTTTTTCCTCAAACTGCCTTGGTATATTCCAATATATGCCAAAGACAGAAATGGAGGTGGTCCAACCAATTTTCTCCACAAATTGAGAAAGCGAGGAAGCATGTAAACAAATCTGTTTCAGCTTACATGAGAGACCATGGAATGGGCTCTCTGTACAACAATAACTTGCGTTACTACATGCAAGATATCTACAGAGGAGATGGAGTTCACTTCTCAGATGAGGGCAACAGAATTTTCATTCTGAATTTAAGACTGTGCATTGGTACCTACTTATAAGTACCTAAATGTACCATAAACCCAAAAGCTCTTCTCAGAGCTACCCTACATCTGATCACTCACAATTATTATTTTTCTCTAACTTTTTTCACTAATTTTCCACAAAATTCGCTCCCCGGAGCGCTACCCGGTTCGCTAACCGAAAGCTAACCTCGCGGATTTTTTTAAAAAATGTTTTTTTCCGCACATATAAGCCTCCTCAGCCACGCTCAGAAAACCTAGGGGGTCAAGATAAGTCTACCATGACCCCTTCTACCCATTCTAAACATTATTTGCCCTCCATCTTGTATCTTAATGCGACCGAAACACAAAATGGTGGACTCCCGTGACGCTTAAGGTTCGCTAACCGGGCCGCTTTCCGGAAAGCGGTCCTAAAAAAAGGTGGGAAAGTAATTTACAGAAAAACGACTAGAGACACTCTCACCAAATATAGATTAGCTCATACTACATAACAATCCCTTCCATTCTCACAAATTTCATTGAAATTTCATTTAGCCATTTAGCCTGTAGACCTCTCCAAGTACCGTGAGGTAAATTACTTCACAAAACACATCTGAATTGTTGGAATTGACAACCAATGAAAATGTTACTTTCATTTTCTACTTTTATTACCTGATATTTGATTGGTTATATACCTGTATATATATAAAGGGAGAGAAGGAAACACAGCCATTTTGACTACTACTTCTTGTTGTACCTCCTATTTCAATAGCTTCAAAAAACTTCAACTTCTTTGTGAAGGTAAGTTATAATTTAATATATTGTGCACTATAACTTAATATAGTAGACTTTTTCTGCTAGATATACACTATCCCTCTGTAGTAGTAATGTATTTAGATAGACTTCTCTGTTATAGTTATGAATGGAGTAAGGCTTGTCTTGGTTAAATCACATACACTTTTTTATAGTCCTATTTCCACTCTCATACTATACACTGCCAAAAGATAAATTCACTGATAAAAACTGCCTATCTAAAATTAATCCCAACAGTGCCCTATCTCTACTAATATATATTTTTTTAATCCAAATTTCAGGCAAAATGGAAGGCGAGCAGCAAGTTTCTTTTGAGATGGACCTGCAAGAGAGCAGCCAGGAATTAATTGAACAAATTGACTTGGAATTTATGGATGAAATCTTGGATAATGAACTGCTGCAATGTGTCCAAGCAGTAGATGTCCTCCTTGCAAATGAGGACATTTTGCAACCTCACAGATTGCAAACAATATTTCAAGAAAATAATGACATTTCAGACACTGAAATGTTAGAAAGTTTAATAAATTATGAAAAAGAATCAAAATAAAAAAAACACTTTAAAAAAAAGAAAACAAAAAAAAACAAGAAAAACAACAAACAATTAACATACAGTATTAGAAAAGTCTTTCATTCTTTTATCCATAAAGTTCGCTGCCCAGAACGCTTTCCGGTTCGCGAACTTGGCGCTTACCACGAATTTGGACCCTCCTAGGCCCTTTTAAATCCTCCACATCTAACCTAGGGGGTCAACGAGGATCTACTATGCCCCCTTATGGTAATTTCCCCCTTTGTTTTGGCCTCCTCTTGTCTCTCGATCCTACCGAGAGACAAGATGGCGGCCGCTCCGGACTGTTTAGAATGTTGACAGACACCGGAGGGCCAATCAGCTTCGCATCGCAAAGTTCCGATACGCGAAAGGTTCGCTAACCGGATCGCTGCCCGGAGCGCTGTTACAGATATATATCTTGATTTAAACGTTAATTTCTCAAAATCCACTGAAGCACATATATTGAGACCTAGCAAAGGCACATCGGGCTAACAGTCCCTACAATTTTGCCAAGTTTCGTGAAAATCCATTCAGCCGTTCGGGCTAAAAGTGAGTCCAACCGCCCTATGGAAATTAACATGGGAAAAAGGCGTTTTGGGACCCCCCTTTTTTCTCGGCCCCCCCTCCACAAAACCCCCCCAAATTTTCAAGGGCTGCTCAGAAACAAAATGTGCCATTTTCCTGAAAATTTCAGCCAATCCGTCCACAAACGCAAAAGTTATTAGGCATAGAATTTTCAGAAATCCCATAGGGAAAAAATCCTAACTATATATACCTACTGGCGACCGCCAGTAGGTAATATATATATATATATATATATATATATATATATATATATATATATTACCTACTGGCGGTCGCCAGTAGGTAGTTATAGTTAGGATAATTTTCAATGTTAAATCTCAACATTCTATTTTGAATAACTTTGGCGCCGGTTGACGAATCTGCCTGAAATTTTCAGGAAAATGGTCTCATGGCGGTCCGGTCCTTCCCTGAAAGTTTGGGGGGGATACGTCAAGCGGGGGCCGAGATAAAAGGGGGGTCCCAAAACGCGTTTTCCCCATGTTAATTTCCATAGGGCGGTCGATTTCACTTTTAGCCCGAACGGCTGAATGGATTTCCACCAAACTTGGCAAAATTGTAGGGACTGGTAGCCCGATGTGCCTTTGCTATGTCTCAAGATATGTGCTCCAGTGGATTTTGAGTAATTTAGGTTCAAAAAAATATATATATCTAGAGCAGCGCTCCTGTACGCGCACCGGTGAGCGCTCCAGGCGCGACACGCGACTTGCGCGCAGAAAGCTGATTGGCTCTCAGTTGTCTGTAAACATTCTAAACAGTCCGGAGCGGCCGCCATCTTGTCTATCGGTAAAATCTAGTCATAAGAGGTGGCAAAAACAAAGGGTGGAATTGACCATAAGGGGGCAGGGTAGACCCCCCCTGACCCCCTAGGTTTGATATGGGGGCCATTAAAGGGCCCCGCGGGGCCTCCAAAAAAAATTTTTTTTTTCGATTTTCGCGGGGGAAGCGCCTGGTGCGCGCACCGGGGAGCGTATCGGGGAGGGTACTATGGAAAAATAATCACTTCAAAAAAAAATAATCACTTCAAAAATTGTATGTTTATGAATTGTTTTTTTTTTTATTTTTTTATTTTATGTAAGTACCTACATGTAGGTACTAATGAAGAGACTTAAATTTAATGTTCACCATCTTCTTTGTAGACATCTTGCATGTTGTTATTGTATTTTTTGTGGTATATGGAATTCATAATATAGTCTGTCTGGAAAGGAGAAACAGATCTTTAAAGCACTCCCTGAGAATTTCTAGGGGATCATGAGTAGTCTGTCCTGTTCACTTATGAAAATGAGGTGTAAAATATTCATATGAGATAATATAGTGGGAGAAAGGTAGAAACTATGAGTAAACTTACTATGTAACAGAAAAATAGTTGAACAGTATACTATAAGTCTCACTTTATATTTTAAACATTTTTGGTAATACTTCATGAATTACATATAAAAAAGAATATTGTCTGAAACAATTGAAATTATTAAAGATAAATTTATTCCTCTGATTCTTTTTCATAATTTAATAAAATTTCTAACATAATATTGTCCGGAATTTCCTCATAATTATATGTACATGATTCAATTTCTTCCAAACATTCTATAAACTGTTCATCCAAAGAGTCATCCATGAAATCAACTTCTTTTTTTTCATCTTCTGGTTTTTCCACCTTTACTTTGATAGAAGTATCATTTGCCTTATTTTCTCCTTCCATTTTCTTTCTGAAAATTGCATATAAATTAACTATATTAGTAGAGCTAGTATACCAGAGAAGCCTAATTCAATCCATAACTATTACAGAGAAGTCTATCTCTATCTCTAACTATTAAAGAGGGATAGCATATCACTAACAGAATATTTTTTAAGAAATAAACTTAAAGTGTACAATATATTTCCATAATTAGAAGTTACCTTAGAGAAATTAGTTGAAGTTGTCAGTGAAATTTGTTTTCAAGTGTACTTCAGGAAGCAGTAGTCAAAATGTCTGTGTTTCCCTCTCTTCTTTTATATATATTGTTGTACTTAACCAATCAAACGTCAGGTAATAATCGTAGAAAATGAGAGATACTTTTTAATTGGTTGTAAATTCTAACAGTACAAGTGTGTTGTGGCTTGTCTTGGTTAAATCACATACACTTTTTTATAGTCCTATTTCCACTCTCATACTATACACTGCCAAAAGATAAATTCACTGATAAAAACTGCCTATCTAAAATTAATCCCAACAGTGCCCTATCTCTACTAATATATATTTTTTTAATCCAAATTTCAGGCAAAATGGAAGGCGAGCAGCAAGTTTCTTTTGAGATGGACCTGCAAGAGAGCAGCCAGGAATTAATTGAACAAATTGACTTGGAATTTATGGATGAAATCTTGGATAATGAACTGCTGCAATGTGTCCAAGCAGTAGATGTCCTCCTTGCAAATGAGGACATTTTGCAACCTCACAGATTGCAAACAATATTTCAAGAAAATAATGACATTTCAGACACTGAAATGTTAGAAAGTTTAATAAATTATGAAAAAGAATCAAAATAAAAAAAACACTTTAAAAAAAAGAAAACAAAAAAAAACAAGAAAAACAACAAACAATTAACATACAGTATTAGAAAAGTCTTTCATTCTTTTATCCATAAAGTTCGCTGCCCAGAACGCTTTCCGGTTCGCGAACTTGGCGCTTACCACGAATTTGGACCCTCCTAGGCCCTTTTAAATCCTCCACATCTAACCTAGGGGGTCAACGAGGATCTACTATGCCCCCTTATGGTAATTTCCCCCTTTGTTTTGGCCTCCTCTTGTCTCTCGATCCTACCGAGAGACAAGATGGCGGCCGCTCCGGACTGTTTAGAATGTTGACAGACACCGGAGGGCCAATCAGCTTCGCATCGCAAAGTTCCGATACGCGAAAGGTTCGCTAACCGGATCGCTGCCCGGAGCGCTGTTACAGATATATATCTTGATTTAAACGTTAATTTCTCAAAATCCACTGAAGCACATATATTGAGACCTAGCAAAGGCACATCGGGCTAACAGTCCCTACAATTTTGCCAAGTTTCGTGAAAATCCATTCAGCCGTTCGGGCTAAAAGTGAGTCCAACCGCCCTATGGAAATTAACATGGGAAAAAGGCGTTTTGGGACCCCCCTTTTTTCTCGGCCCCCCCTCCACAAAACCCCCCCAAATTTTCAAGGGCTGCTCAGAAACAAAATGTGCCATTTTCCTGAAAATTTCAGCCAATCCGTCCACAAACGCAAAAGTTATTAGGCATAGAATTTTCAGAAATCCCATAGGGAAAAAATCCTAACTATATATACCTACTGGCGACCGCCAGTAGGTAATATATATATATATATATATATATATATATATATATATATATTACCTACTGGCGGTCGCCAGTAGGTAGTTATAGTTAGGATAATTTTCAATGTTAAATCTCAACATTCTATTTTGAATAACTTTGGCGCCGGTTGACGAATCTGCCTGAAATTTTCAGGAAAATGGTCTCATGGCGGTCCGGTCCTTCCCTGAAAGTTTGGGGGGGATACGTCAAGCGGGGGCCGAGATAAAAGGGGGGTCCCAAAACGCGTTTTCCCCATGTTAATTTCCATAGGGCGGTCGATTTCACTTTTAGCCCGAACGGCTGAATGGATTTCCACCAAACTTGGCAAAATTGTAGGGACTGGTAGCCCGATGTGCCTTTGCTATGTCTCAAGATATGTGCTCCAGTGGATTTTGAGTAATTTAGGTTCAAAAAAATATATATATCTAGAGCAGCGCTCCTGTACGCGCACCGGTGAGCGCTCCAGGCGCGACACGCGACTTGCGCGCAGAAAGCTGATTGGCTCTCAGTTGTCTGTAAACATTCTAAACAGTCCGGAGCGGCCGCCATCTTGTCTATCGGTAAAATCTAGTCATAAGAGGTGGCAAAAACAAAGGGTGGAATTGACCATAAGGGGGCAGGGTAGACCCCCCCTGACCCCCTAGGTTTGATATGGGGGCCATTAAAGGGCCCCGCGGGGCCTCCAAAAAAATTTTTTTTTTTCGATTTTCGCGGGGGAAGCGCCTGGTGCGCGCACCGGGGAGCGTATCGGGGAGGGTACTATGGAAAAATAATCACTTCAAAAAAAAATAATCACTTCAAAAATTGTATGTTTATGAATTGTTTTTTTTTTTATTTTTTTATTTTATGTAAGTACCTACATGTAGGTACTAATGAAGAGACTTAAATTTAATGTTCACCATCTTCTTTGTAGACATCTTGCATGTTGTTATTGTATTTTTTGTGGTATATGGAATTCATAATATAGTCTGTCTGTAAAGGAGAAACAGATCTTTAAAGCACTCCCTGAGAATTTCTAGGGGATCATGAGTAGTCTGTCCTGTTCACTTATGAAAATGAGGTGTAAAATATTCATATGAGATAATATAGTGGGAGAAAGGTAGAAACTATGAGTAAACTTACTATGTAACAGAAAAATAGTTGAACAGTATACTATAAGTCTCACTTTATATTTTAAACATTTTTGGTAATACTTCATGAATTACATATAAAAAAGAATATTGTCTGAAACAATTGAAATTATTAAAGATAAATTTATTCCTCTGATTCTTTTTCATAATTTAATAAAATTTCTAACATAATATTGTCCGGAA
Source organism: Lissotriton vulgaris (assembly GCF_964263255.1). Classification (NCBI taxonomy): domain Eukaryota; kingdom Metazoa; phylum Chordata; class Amphibia; order Caudata; family Salamandridae; genus Lissotriton; species Lissotriton vulgaris. The sequence continues at coordinate 649,388,340 of NC_141696.1, read as the reverse complement.
TTTCCTCATAATTATATGTACATGATTCAATTTCTTCCAAACATTCTATAAACTGTTCATCCAAAGAGTCATCCATGAAATCAACTTCTTTTTTTTCATCTTCTGGTTTTTCCACCTTTACTTTGATAGAAGTATCATTTGCCTTATTTTCTCCTTCCATTTTCTTTCTGAAAATTGCATATAAATTAACTATATTAGTAGAGCTAGTATACCAGAGAAGCCTAATTCAATCCATAACTATTACAGAGAAGTCTATCTCTATCTCTAACTATTAAAGAGGGATAGCATATCACTAACAGAATATTTTTTAAGAAATAAACTTAAAGTGTACAATATATTTCCATAATTAGAAGTTACCTTAGAGAAATTAGTTGAAGTTGTCAGTGAAATTTGTTTTCAAGTGTACTTCAGGAAGCAGTAGTCAAAATGTCTGTGTTTCCCTCTCTTCTTTTATATATATTGTTGTACTTAACCAATCAAACGTCAGGAAATAATCGTAGAAAATGAGAGATACTTTTTAATTGGTTGTAAATTCTAACAGTACAAGTGTGTTTTTGTCATGTAATTTACTTCAGGATATTTAGACAGGCCTGTAGCCTAAATGTCTCAATGGAATTTCACCAAATTTGGGCAAATGGTAGGGACTGCTATGTAGTAGGGCGTATTCTATATTTGATGAAAGTGTCTCCATTGGGTTTTCCGTAAATTACTTTCCCACCTTTTTTTAACGAGCGCTTAGGGGTGCGCGCTCCGTTACGCGCACTGGCAGCGTTACGGGAGTCCTCCATTTTGTGTTTCGGAACAATCGAGACACAAGATGGAGGGTAAACAATGTTCGGAATGGATAGAAGGGGGAACTGTAGAGACTTCTTGACCCTCTAGGTTTTCTGAGGGGGGCTTAGGAGGCTCATAAACGTAAAAAAAAAAAAAAAAATTCTTTAATTTTCCGCGGGGGGAGCGCCTGGTACGCGCACCGTTAAGCTTACCGGGAAGCGTACTATGGTGAAAAATAGTGAAAAAAGTTAGCAAAAAATGAACGCTTTGAATGATCAGAGTTAGGGTAGCTCTGAAAAGAGCTTTTGGGTTCTGTGGTTGATTTAGGTACCTACAAGTAGGTTCCAATACACATTCTTAAATTCAGGAGGAATATTCTATTCCCCTCATCTGAGAAGTGCACTCCATCTCCTCTGTAGATGTCTTGCATGTTGTAACGCAAGTTATTATTGTATAATGAACCCATTCCATAGTCTCTCATGTAAGCAGAAACAGATTTATTTACATGTTTCCGTGCTTTCTCAAATTGTGGACCAAATTGGTTGGACCAGTTCCATTTCTGTCTTTGGCATATATTGGAATATACCAAGGCAGTGTGGGGAAAAAGTATCATCAATTGATGAAAGGTGTCCTTTAATAGCATTTCCAGACCTACCCCAGTTAATGTGCCTAGATCGTTTCCACCACAGTGCACAATTATAAGGTCAGGTTCTGGCAGATGCAAAAAGGTTTTCACCAATGGTATCAATTGGTGACATTTTAATCCTCTGTGGCCAATCCACTTGATTTCCACATTTGATAAATCAAGGTTATGAAAATTTCTGCTAGCTGCATACCTTTGAGCCCAGTGGATGTAGCTATGTCCAATAACCCAAACAGAGTACATGATGTGAGAAGGTTCTGGTCCAGTCAGATGAAGTGTGGGAATGAAATGGCAGTTGGAACAGTAGGAGTTCACAAAAAAATAATTGTGGAGTTTCTGTGCTCTTGAATCACTAGCAATGATTGGTGGATTCAGATAGTTGAAAACTGAAAGTTAGGGTGTATGGTTATGTTGTGTGAAAGAAGCAATTTGAATGGTTTAAAAAAAGTCACCAAAAGCAAAAATACCCTGTATAGGCTGCTGTATTGACAGGTCAAACATCCTTGCTGAGTTAATTTGCAACATTGTAAGATAAACTTTTGAACCTTACAGTTCAGTTAGGAGGGAGTTGCTATGGTAACAGATAGAAAGGTTTGAGAGGGGGATGGGTGTTGGTTTGAAAATAGTGAGGGAAGAGTTTTCATTGGTTGAATTAAGGCATATGTGTACAAAGATAGAGATTTTCTATGCCAGTCTTGGTTTCAGTGTATTGAGAGCACACCTTTTCCTCTGCTAAAGAAAAATTGGTGTGTGTGTCTGACACTGTTTTCAATCTCCAAAAGCATTTCTAAAGGTAAGTAATGATTCATTTAATTTAGATAGAGATTTATTTTCTCTATGGAGAATATTTGGAAGCAGATAGTTATGTTTTAGAAGTGAAATTGTATGTTAGTATATAAGTCCTGTGCAGTGTTTTTTACATGTTATTTAAAAATCGATTTTGGGTGCAAATGAATGGTATTTTTATTTGGCCTTTTTTTATGATTGCCATGTGCAGTTGATGCATGACTTTAAACATGGGTAATAAGTGATGCACTGGTGGCGCAAGGCTTTCATAAATAAGGCCCTGACTTTGTTTGATGATATTGAGTGGTTGTACTTAGGTTCTGTGCAGTGTTCCTTACATGTTATTCAAAAATCGATTTTTGGGTGCAATTGATTGGAATTTGCATTTGGCCCTTTTTTATGATTGCCTTGTGCAACTGATGCATCACTTTAAACATGGGTAATAAGTGACGCACTGGTGGCGCAAGGCTTTCATAAATAAGGCCCTGACTTTGTTTGATGATATTGAGTGGTTGTACTTAGGTTCTGTGCAGTGTTCCTTACATGTTATTCAAAAATCGATTTTTGGGTGCAATTGATTGGTATATGTATTTGGCCCTTATTTATGAATGCCATGTGCAGCTGATGCATGACTTTAAACATGGGTAATAAGTGACGCACTGGTGGCGCAAGGCTTTCATAAATAAGGCCCTGACTTTGTTTGATGATATTGATTGGTTGTACTTAGGTTCTGCGCCGTGTTTCTTACATGTTATTGAAAAATGGATTTTTGGGTGCAATTGATTAGTATATGTATTTTGCCCTAATTTATGATTGCCATGTGCAACTGATGCATGACTTTAAACATGGGTAATAAGTGACGCACTGGTGGCGCAAGGCTTTCATAAATAAGGCCTGACTTTGTTTGATGATATTGAGTGGTTGTACTTAGGTTCTGTGCAGT